>NC_143242.1:5746475-6054743 GCF_009617815.1 Ciona robusta | reverse complement strand
CCGCCTCTAGCGGAAAAAATTTTTCGTTTTCTTTGTATAGTCCCATGTATTTTAATTATGGTTATATGAGGTGCTGTAAGAAGCTATTGTAGGCTGTGCAACAGTTTCGTCGTGTTATATGAAGCCGTGGACATACTATCATACTGGTTTGTGTTGACGTTTATATGACACCCGGTTATGACACAATCGTAACGTGTATGATTATCTGTGTGTGATATGGTCACTTCCTGTAGGTAACCTATTATATAAAAATGTTGACATTTAGCAATCGGATTAGAACAATGCAAAGACTTTTGCCTAGTGTTACAATGAGACTTTTGCCTAGTGTTACAATGCTAGGAGAACCACCCGCATCACACCATCGCCCACACGCTCTTGTTCAAACCCAGTGACCACTGTTGAATTGTCTACATTGTTATCAATACATTAAGCATAAAAAAATCACGCTTCGTTTGTTGAAAAAAATCAAGCCTCGTGTATTGCAAATATTCTTTGTGCTGTGTTCTACAACAAACAAACCATGATCCATCATGGTATCAAGCATGCGATGACAGATATCCGTTTTCCGACTCCGGAAACTTATCATCTTAATCTCTGAATGATCTATCGGTTGATCCTTGCCACAACAGTTTCAAATTTGAGCGCTTCGTCTGCAACATTTTAACTTATATAGTGAAGTAAGGTCGGGTAAGATGGAAAAACGTTATCATTCTTCTTGATAGTTTTATTTTCTATAGTTTAGTTACAAAGAATATTACCCCAACCTATTATTTGTTAGTTTTTAGGAATTAAACGCTTTGTACATTGCTTATTTTACATTATCTTTGAACAACAGGCTAAGTTCGTTAGTCGATGTGAAAAGATTTTTTATTACAAACCAACTTAAAATCTAAGATGTTGCGATATTACGAAACAACAACTTTGTCTAAAGCTGGATTAAAATACCATCCCAAGTACCCAAGCAAGATAATCGAGACAGCCATGGAATACGCTGGGTACAGCGACGGTAAAAAACTTGATTTCTTGCTCGATGTTGGTTGTGGAGCAGGGCAGGCTACAAAACTGTTTTGTCCATACTTTAAAACCGTTTTGGGAGTCGATCCAAGTTTAAAGCAACTTGAGACTGCAAAAGAGAATTGCTGCTTCGATCACGTTACTTTTACAGAAGGGATCGCTGAAGATTTACCCGCTGCTAATGAGAGTGTTGATGTGGTTGTATCGGGAAGCGCAACGCATTGGTATAACGTTGAAGCCTTTTTAAAAGAAACTGAAAGAGTCCTTAAACCAGGAGGGACACTGGTTGTTTTAGATTATAATTCTCCCAAATTTTTGCCGCTTGGTTTAAACACAAAAAATGCTGAAGAATTGGGCAAACTTGCTGATGATATCTACGCTAAGTATCCAGTCGCTGCAATGCTAAAGGAACCTGGTGTGGCAAACGCTTACCGTAAAACTAGATATGAGGAGATTTTCGAAGCCGTGCCCTTTTTGGAAAAGCGATATGAACATGTACCCGTTTATTCTTTATGGTCGCTAGACGATGCTGTTGGCTATGTAAATTCAGTTGGTCCATACGAGCAGATAGTGCGGAAAAGAATGAATGATCTGCAGCATCTACCTGCTCGTGAAATAGAAGAGAAATTGCTGGAATTGGACGAAGCGGAGAAGTTTGTGAGATTAACGAAGGAATGTTGGAATTGCACGGAGAAAAAAAATTCCGAAGTCAAACTCAAAGCGACTTTCAAGTTTAATGTCTTGTTAGCAAAGAAAGCACAGACACAATAAATAATTTTTTTTTCATTTTAACGGGTATTTAAACGGATTGACCAAAAATAAACAAATTGGCCCAAAAGTATGACTGGTTTTGTAAAAATTATAAGCCCGCAACTGGAGCTGATGTAAAATATATTTTTATTTCATCCGTTAAGAGCATCGCTGCAGATAAGTATGGTTCGGAAGACAAAAAGAAATAATAATTAATAAAAAAATTAAAAATGGTAATCGTGTTTGGCGCATTTTTGGTACATATATTCCTCGGCTGTGTATTCGGTATGAAGCAGGCATAGGCATGCGATGATAAATTTCCATTTTCCGACTCCGGAAACGTATCATCTTTACCTCTGAAATGATTTATCAGTTGCACGATGCCTGGAGGTCCCCAGTTTCAAAATTGAAAGGTTCAACTGGCAGCATGCAAATATTAGTATGGTGGGGCCGTGGGGGAAGACGGGACACCTTTAGCACATAATATCCAATTAAGTATCCTGATCGTGTTTTCAACAATTAACAACGGTCTATCGAGTCGCGAGGATACGGTTGCACAATTTATAGAATGTTATTTGATTACCACTAAATGGGACGAGAAAATAGTATGAAAAGTTGTCCCATCTTCCCGACTCTACTATATAATTGAGTCTAGTAAGAACACATACTTTATCATTACTATTTCTATTGAACGTTGAATTTTGCGCAGGTGTAACTGCGCAATTGTTGAATTGCGTACACGTTGAAATCCACCAAAGTATAAGTGCGCACATGTAGAATTACACACACAAAGGTTCGGCAATACGTAGCTAGGGGTTAGCAAAATTATTTCGCAAAACTACTAAAGGGGTTATAGGGCACACATACACAACACATCATCAATGTTAATCTTTTATTTACGCACCAAACTTACAACCATACTTACAAGTGATATCAAATAAAAGTGAGGCATATAAAAAAAGTAAAAAGTGAATATGTGCGAAATTTTACACATTTTTTAAAGCAGGATATGCAAATGACAGCAAGACCTATACAGCTAAAAATAACTTAATGGTTAAATATAGTTCAGGTAATATGGTCCATTACAGTTTGTTCTTTTCCCAAATTAGCATCTGTTGTGGCTAAATTTCCTTGCTTTGTTTTTGGAACAAAATTTCGGTGAACTGTACAAAACACATAAACCTCTTTCGCACGTATTTTACAGCAAGGTTTACATAAATGAAACACACATCTCGTGCTACTAGGGTTTCCACACTTAACACAGATATCGTATGTAACTTTGTTGGGTTTGGCTTCGATTATTTTAGACAACTTTTTCACTTTCTCTGCAGAATCAAGACCTTCTAGATCTAAACTAGTGTTCTTCATGCATCTTTTCATCATTTTTTTCAACTTTTTCTTTGAAATTTCCCCACTGTCTGTACTAGAAGGTCTTTCTTTTCTATTTTCTTTTGGTTTAGGTGCTGGTCTAACATATGGCTGACAAAACCAATGCGGCATAGGCAGCGCATCATCAGAAACCGAGTTTTCCTTTCCTACACCACATGATTGAGTGCAAATATCACGTAGAACCTCCACAGCTGTTTTCATGTCTTGAATATCTTTTGAAGAGGCAAGCAAATCCCGTGCACGTGTATGGCGCTGTAAACCATGGTGACATATCTTGAAAACATGGCCTCTTGCATAAGAAGCAGGACAAGGGTATTTCACAGCACATTGCAAATACTCGAGAGCAATCTCCCATATTATAGTCTTTTTGCCAACAAATAGGCACGGGTCGTGTAAATTCCCCTCAGCTATCATAACACCGTCAACTCCAGTTTGATTTATACATCTGTAAAACCATGGAATATTATAATAATGTGAACAAAAGACTGCTAACCAAAATCTATATGTACAATTATGTATTTTACTATACTGAAGTTCTATTAAAAAGTGTAGGAAAAAGTTGATAATCTGAATGAAAATATTTTTTTGATAGTTGATAATCTGATTGATTACAATTTTTAAACAACAATTAATTTTTAGCGCAAATCTTGAATAAGTTGAAACCTATTTACTTGAAATGCCAAAACAAGAAGCTGCGGTATCCTGCTCGCATAACAACATTAATTACCTATCAACATCTGCCTTGTACTGAATGTTTCCATTCGCAAACACGGGTATCTTGACAGCATCTTTCACGGCTTTAATATGTTCCCAACTAGCCAACCCTGTCATTGGACCTTTCATTTCTTTTGTTCTTCCATGGACTGTTAGCAGTTGACAGCCAGCTCTGAAAAAAAAACAATTATATGTTCCAATTTATTTTCAGATATTTTGTTTTATTTTTAACTCTCATACACAAGATTCAAATATAGCAACTAGCAAGCACATGTCTCTTGGTATATTATGTGTGTTGATGCACCACTGTGCATGGAGTGCCCTGACCGCTGGCCCTCAAGGATAAAAAAGTAAAGTTAAGAAACGCAATACTTTTTGAAGTTACGAAGCTCCTGAACTAAAACAAAAACAACATTTTGTAAACCAGAAATCCACTTTTTACCTTTCAATCATCTTAGCGTATTGCACAGTTTTTTCAACATCTGTAAAAATTCTGATTTTACAAGTGACAGGAACACTCAGCTTTTCATGACAAGCTTTAATCAACTTTGTCACCAATTCCCAGTTTTCGCCAAGAAAAGCACCATAGTTGCCACGTTTTGCAATGGTCTGGACAAAAAAGGAATTATATTTAAGTATGCATTATGACTATACAAGAACAAACTGGCAGTGACATTATTTTAAAGACTTTTGCTTTGCTTTAGCCGTCACAACTTTTTTTAGTCTCGTAAGTGGGTATACGATGTATGAAACAAAACACTGCTTTTATAGAGACACATACACCCATAATGGTGGCAGCATCAAGCCTCGAAACACTGTGCCATAGTGCCGTGCGCTGGTATATAAATTATATCTGCGCCAACAGTATTACCTGTGGGCATCCCAGGTTTATATCAACTGCATCACAGTGGTCCTGAGCAAGAAGAGCTGACTTCGTCAAAATATCTGGATCATTCGCACAAAACTGAACAATAAGTGGTCTATCTTCAGGACAAGATGCCAAGCCATCAATCCTGTACAAAAAAGGTAGAATTTACTTGAAGTTTAAACCATTTTCAACAGTCATATGGTAATTGCTGCAAACATCGTAATTGTGGGCTTGTAATTTACCACTGGTAAATTTATTTACAATAAAACACTAATAAAAGATTTAAAACAGCGGAAAATAAATCCACTAAGTCACCACTCGGGCAAACATTATTTTTTTGCATAAAACTTATTTTTTAACATTTTAACAACATTTAAACAATTTAATGCGAAAATAAAACATCAAAATTACCTGTATTGTGGATCTCTGAGAAAAACTGAAGCATGTAGCATTGGTGTGTAGCACAACTCTGCCCCATATTTCCTACTCAGCATTCTCCATGCAAGCTCACTTTGGTCGACCATAGGAGCAACCAGCTTGGTTGGTTTGCCAAGTTTCTCCCAGAATTTGTATCCTTCTAGTTTTTCCTTGTTCTCCATGCCGGTAATGGTGTCGAAAAATTATAAAAACCTAAATTATTTTTACAGAATTCAAACTAAAACATAATTTTAGCGGTCTCAGAAAATCTGAAAATAAAAAGCAAAAAATTAGTTTAAAACCAGCATTTTTGAAGTTGGTTAAACCACCGAATAATGTGAAGTAATATAAAGTTTACACTCAAGATGTGAAAAAGTTAAGCTAATGCTTCTTACAGAACTTTGCAATGTACCCAATTTCAAGCAACAGAGGATTTCAATATACTTGTTTACTAATAACTAATAATTTCTGTCCTTAATATGTGAATACTAGAAAACTCAGAAACACATATCAAGAACACATGTACTTCGAGTTGTATAACAGACCAGACTCAAAACGGTTATTGGTAAGTACTCTTCTACTGTAGTATTTTTAAAACAATTTACCAGACAAAGCAATTGAATTTTGCAAGTGGGAAATTATTTCACAATACACCCAAATGCAGTAGAAAAGATACTTTATTTTGAATGTCAAAAAATCCTTGATATCCTATAATCCAAGTTTCACATTGGTACAGGGTATTCTGTTTCTCTGACACTGTCTTCATCATGTTTAATCCTTGGCAGCTTCCATTTAATGATAAAGTGATTTGTTTTACCAACAGAAAGCACTGTGAGGTCGTTTTTGAGAACATGTTCCCCATTCATTAATATTAAGTGAGGAGAATCAACAGTTTCCCCATTAATCCTCACCCCTCCAGCACGAATCAGATTCTCTCCTTTGTTGCCAAGTGGTATGGCCTTGAAAATTAAATTTTCTTATAAGAAATTGAAATTGAAAGTACAAATTTATAAACTGTAAAATTTTAAAAACTTTATTTTACTTATAACAAAAAAACTCCAATTTTTTAACAATTGAATAAAAAAATATTTTTTTTATCTTAGGACAGGGGAATTAGCTTATTTTCGACTGAATCTATTGATTAAAACAAAGTTAAAATATTCAGTCTTACTTTAGCATGTGTAGCAACATCATACACTGTCGTGTCAGGTTCTAACACTGCAGTGACAATGTTTGTCGCGTTAAATGTCGTCATAATTTCTTCCTCACTCAATTTTTCTATGTCTTCTAAACTTCCACCAAACAGAGCACGCGTGCATCTGAGTATATATTTTATATTTTTTTATTGTTATGACAATGAAAAAGTGAATGTTTAAAAACTGATTTACCCATGCGTGGTGGGGCAACGACTGCATAACACAAGTGTTCAGTTTTATTAAACAAATGTTCTTTTTCATACACCTGGTGCCTACTTACGAGTAATCGCTTATGTAACTATGTGGATGATTATTTTGTTGGGAAAAAATAGCACATACCGTAAATTGTGATGCATCCCTTTTTGGCTAATAAATCCAACATACAAAGCACTAAGTAGCTCAAAACAATAAAAATGTAATTAGAAGAAATGTAAGCAAAAAGAAATACATACCTTTCCGCAGATTCAAGGCCTTCTGGACCATGCACGAGCTTACACACATGCTTAGCTAAGATACGTTGTGCATTTCTCAAGTGCGGGTGCTTCGTGTGTTCAATCATGATCTCATTGATTCTTTTCAAGTCAATGAAGGTAAAATACTTCAAAAATCTGAAACGATTTTTTTTATTTTAAATTATTTATTGCAGACTGAGTAATTTGTTTTTAAATGCATAAATTATTATCAAAACATGGGATTTTTGAAATTCAAAGATTAATAATATGTAATGCCATCAAAATAATACATGGCAAACAACACAGAATTTATACATTTTACATTTAACTCTCCCATGGAAAATTTATGGAAAATACAAAAAAAAAATGGTATGGTAAATAGGAAAGTCAGCTAATTTAAAATTATAGTCACTTACTCACTTCTTAGTTTTATAAAAATCTGATATACTTACGTTTCTACCATTGAGTCTGGTTGCTTGAAAAAAAATTGATAAAACTCGAATGGAGGTGTTTTGTTTGCATTCAACCATACAGAGTTACCAGCAGTTTTACCAAGTTTTTGACCTCGTAGGTTAGTTACCAATGGTGTAAGAAGGGCGTACACCTGGCCTTTGTTAGTTCTGTAAGATATAACATACGACATACCTATTACCTACAGTATATATACAGTAGTATAGCCTAAAAATTTGGGTGCAAAGACACATACACAATGGTTTTTAATATAAATTGTCTTTTTTAAATTTAAAACAAGTGAAACACATTAATCAACCTGGAACTTACTCAAAAAACCCTATGTTTCTTTCTAACATAAAGAACACCTTTTTGAGAAAAAGAAAAAAAAGAGGGTAGAATTATCATATGATTATTTGCTTCACAGCAAAATAATATTTCATCCCTTTTAGATAATTTACAATTTAGATAAACAATTAAACATTACTTAACAATAGTCAATAATTTAACAACAGTATAAATAAATACTTTTATATTATTTTAACATCATTCATCCAAAACCTACTTTCGAATAAGTTGCTGTCCAGCGTTGATATTACCAAGCTGATCAACACCCCCAACTTGAAACGTACAGTTGTAGTTATCGTGAAGATACTGCCAATCGTATGCTTGAAGGACTTGGTACATAAACTCAGCAAGCATCAAACCTTCACTGCTTTGTATGCGATCTTTTATGTAACGTTTTTCTGTGACGTCAAAAACTTCATCTTATACTTAAACATACATAGTAACATAACATTCTTTTTATTTCATTAAATATAGTAATAAAGATCAGATTAAGTAAAACAGGGTAAAGAAGGGTATTACCAACACAACTACAGTTGGTAAAAACATGCTCTAGGTAAAAAAACATTTTTTGTAAACTGAATCTCAACCCCTTATTTTAATCTTTTTTAGATTGAAATCCCCATATTTTTTCTAGCTTTGTTACTGAATATATAAATGTGATCAGTAGTAGACACTAAAACAAACAAAAAGTGAATACCGCATTTTCATGCCAGAAAAAAAGATCTCCCTTAAACTTTGAATTAACCGGTGTGTGAAATTTTACTTGACTTACCCATCATTGGACCAATTCGAAAGTTTCTACAAGCAGTAGATATGAAGTCGATTGCATTTAGTTCTTTGTACCAAGTTTGATTAAATAGAATTTTAAAATCCGGCAGTTTTTTCCTGTGTTTGTTGTCATAAATATAGTTTGCGTGAGTATCCACTATCTTTGCAATGCAATCTTGTATGGCAGTTACATTGTCTTGAATAGCATTGTCATTGAGCATATTACGGTCTTTGGTGTGCTCACTCGGATCTCCAGCTCGAACTGTAGCATTCCCAATAACAGCAATTACATTGTGGCCTGAAAGAATAAATAAGTTTTATTATAAAATATCCAGCAGGTTAATCAAAAACCCATCCATTCATTAAAAAAATGCTGACATAAAATAAGGGCTAATGGGACAAATCTGACCTAAATCCCAGGTCCTTCAACAAGGACCGTACCAACATAGAATAGAACTCATTTTTACGACAAATTTATTTTATGAAAATGATTAGAACCTGATTTAAAAAACAGCAGGATATGGGTGAACGGGAAAACTACAGTCAGTAACACAGGCTACGAATAAAAAAACACTTATAAACAAACATTACCGGCTCTTTGGCAATGTAACAGCACCATGATGGAAAGTAGGTTTCCTACATGTAAGCCATCTGCAGTTGGATCAAAACCACAATAAAAACATTGTTGTTTGGACTCCAAAAGTTCCGGCAGCCCCACTGCAGCAGGAGGATAGATATCTTGTAAAATTCCTCGCTCGTGTAATTTTAAAACATTTTTCGGGCGTATTTTAGTCTTATTGGTTTCATAGTTGGTGCTGTAAGTTCTTGAAGGAGCGGTTGTGTATTTAATATTAGGTGTTGGTAAGAATTTGCCACGAAAAGCAGACACGAGTTTGCTGCATCTTATCCAAGATTTAGGGGTAAATGTGTGGACCAAGACTGGAGTTGACATAGTGGAGAGTATTCTATACAGATTTCTTAATTACAGTAAAAAACTTTCTGTTTAAGGTGCCATCTTATGACTAAATTCTAAGAAAAACTTGTTCATTTGGTTCAAATATATAATAAAACACCATAAGCGCCAATTCTGGGGTGGCACTGGTGGCAGGCCTACTTTGTAATTTGCACTAATTAGTAAATTAAAGCCATGTTGGATTTTTTCTCAACAAGTTTAGAAATCTAACTATTTCTACCCTCCCTGCATTTTAAATGGTTTGGCGCCTATATTGAATATATCATGTTCTAAAACAATAAAAACATTATTTAAATACCAGTAATAAACAACAAAAAAATTCATTAGTTCCAACAAAGCTAGTGCTTAACTAATGTAGGTATCAGTTATCCCCACCCAGCTATTTAATTTGCGTTTGTATAGTAAAGTGTCACTGTCAAAACAAGTTTTATAGTTCTTTTCAACAGAAACAGAAAACAGTTTTTACATTCCATCCTGGGTGCAAAAAAAACATGAAATATCTGGCAATCGTCTCACATATATTGGCTACTACGTTTATACTGAAAATTTTCAACTTTTTTTATCAATTTAAGAACACACTAGAAATTCTTAGACTTTGATTCCATTATGTTTTGTCGTTACTTCCCACAAATGCTTTAAAATTTCATCAAACTGTTCCACACTGGCTGATGTTCTTATGCATCTTGGGCCGAAATGAGTTTTGCTTGCGTTGTAACCTCGACTGCGTAGTTCATTCAGCACGGTCAATAATCTTGGAGGATTACCTCCTTTTACACTGTGATGTTGGAAATCACAATAAAATGGAATATGTTTGTAGGATCTCATCTCTTTGGTTAAAGAAGGGCCATTCTCTGAACTTACTTCGGAGTCTAATTTTATTTTTTTGTGCTTTGGTTCACTTTTTTCGTTAAGTTGATTTTTACCATTAAATTGAGTTGTGTGTTTCAGTAAGTTCTCTTCTTCTTCATTAGTTTTGCAACACACACTTTCCAACAAAATCAGTTCTAAAATTTTCCGATGTTCAAGAGACAAATTCATCTGCTTGGCAGTTAAACAGGTTTTCAAAACAAATTCTGGTTGAAAAATGCTGCCTGACCACATGGGGCCCAGTAATAATAATGGGGCTGCTGCTTCTTCAGTGCTGCACTTACATAGTGTCTTACCATTTCCATAAGTAATATATTTTGTTCTTGGTTTAAACCTTCTGGCTTGACATAATTGACAGTGCTCTAACAACTGAATAGATGAGGTTGAAATATCGCCATGTTTTGGTCCACGTAGCACTCTACATACAACAGTAAACCCTGGCTCTACAGATGCACAAAGTTCAACTTTAATACCTTTGTTCCATCTCGCAGCAGATTGTGCAATATTAGAAATAATTACACGTATGGCAACTTCTTTGCAATATTCATTTTTTAACAGATTGGCTCCGTAGAGACGTTGGGCTGTAGTTGGGCACTTGTTGTACAAAGTTGAAGTATCTGTACAAGTCACACACAACAAACCATTGTGGTTTACACTACGAACAGCAGCATCAAGGTAAGGCACAACTGTTCCAGTCACTTCTAAATACACAAACTTGTGTTTGGAGCTGTGCATAAGAACCTGGGGATCCATAGACACAACCTTAACAGAATCAGTTGGGCAGTTATTCTCATTCAGCCATTTCTTACAGACATCATCCAGTCCAAGTGCTGTGTTTACAGTGATGGAAATGTTTTCTGAGAGAAAATGCTTTGCCCATTGCATGCCAGCAGCACCAAAAGAGTTAACAGCATCAAGAGCTGATGTAACTCCATCAGTTTCAAGTTTTACGATTTCTAAGCAAGCCAAAGCAATGGCACGACTGAGTCCAAGCTCACAGACTTTTGAAACACGTTTAAAACTCATAACATCTTCATATGATTTGACCAGAGGAATCTCAGCGTTGTTTTCAACTAATTTTCCATTTAGAAGATTCATTTTAATTGTTTAAAAAATTGATAAATAGCAATAGTCTCAATAGAGCTGATTATATAAAAAATCATATATACATGTATTTTTTTTCTAAAGTAACAAAACAATATTGTTTACTCCACAAGCATATCATAATCAAACAAAACCTTATAATCAGAATTCAGAAATTAAATTTGTCATAAATAGATATAAATAGTTTGAATAATATGCCTTCAATTCCAACGTTTTAGGTTAAATTTCTTTATAAAATGTTATCATGTACATGTACTAACTCAATAGCTTTTTGTGATTATAAAAACATGGAGTTACTAATCTGAAGAGAATTATTCCACTTCCAACCATGCAGACTTTATTCATATTCTAAAAGTGACAAGACTGACAACTAATCAGTCTGGTAAAAACTGTGCAGAAAGCAGGCCTTATGCATTGCACAATAATGGGCCTTATAACGCAAAAAAAATTATAGGAAATCTGAACGTTTATAATGGTCAAACAAATATTGTTTAAATTAACTCAGAAATATAATCAGTCCGTAGAGTTTGCCTTTTTCCATGCTTCTGGTGTGTATGTCTTTTGTGTAAAAGCGTGGATTGATGGCATCTCCTCAGCAAGTGCACTGTTAACCATTCGCTGCTGTTGCAAGCGAGCTTTACCCACAAACTGGGGCGAAACAACAACAGCATGGAAACTGGTTCCACACATGTCGGGAGAAATGTCCTTTACATCCACGTATTCTGCACTCAGCTCCTTTGTCAGTTTATCTTTTAATGTCTCGGCAGTTAACGCCATTTTTTCTTCTGCTAATACTCTAGAAATTTTGTAAAACAGTTTTTAATTGCGTGATTTATGATGAAAATTTGACGCAATATCACGTGGTAAATACTTGCGCCGGGGAATCACCTTTTTTTCTTCACAAGGCTAGAAAAGAGAGCTTAGCCACAAAAAGGTATATGTAAGCGTTACAGTAATATATGATTTTTGTATTTAAAAGTAAACCAATGTATCAATACATTGAATTGTAGCTCGAAGATGAACTTCGTGGTTTTCTTATTTTGTCGAAATTTTTCAAAATTAAATCATGCAGCGAAGAATACGCGTTTCGGAGTTCTGCAACCATCAGCCGAAGTGAAACGAACGTTTTTTCGTCGTCCTCAACGATGTACCGATGGTAATCGTAAATGTTTGGGTGCTTAGACAGCTTTGCACAAATCTGCAATAACACGTGGCAAAGAGTTGTGATATTTTACTTTATGAGAGAATGCTTTCTAGGCTACTTACGGCAACTAAGTACAGTACTTCTGATTAAATTTACAGTATTTAGATTACAGCAACCATACGTCAAGCCAGCGAAATTTTTTTAAAGGATTGTAAAACATTACATACCGTAATAATACATACATTTAGTATCGTTTCGACAACAATATATCAAAGTATACCTTTGCTCTCGCGAGAAAGTAGGTAGTTATCTGCCCAAAATACGACGTTGCTTCGGACTCAACTCCTTTTATTTCACCCAACGTTTCTTCTTGAACAGATACCCCGAAATTATTTCCATCTTCTATTTTTGGAAGCATCAGCGTCACCTGTTTTGTGTTTTTCGATTTTTTCGAGGCGAACATAACAAGAAACACAAGAAAATCCTTTACATGAAAATTGTCTCATTGTAATAGTGTTATGTGAAACGTGGACGAAACTTACCCAAAGTCGCAAAGTATTGCAGGACTCCATTACGGATGTGATTTCCTGGCGCAACAAATCCATGGTTTCTGCAATTACTGTGTTGACTCCCACTTGATTTAACTTTTCAGGATGCGAAGCAGAAGAATCTGAATTTTTAGCAGAATTTGCTTTAAGCGTATTTCGACTGACTCTTCGTATTTCGTCCAATTTCTTCAAGCTAAACCGCGGATCACGGAGCAACCTGTCTAATTGCGCCACTTTTTCTGGAAAAACATTATGCAGAATGTTTTCAGCCTCTCTCGATATTTCTTCCGTAAAATTTTCCACGTATTCCATTTTTATTTGCAGTTTACGAAAAACGTGCAAAATTTCACTAAACCTTTTAATGTTTCTATGCTTCTGACGTAAACAAAGCTACTGTTGCGTAACAGGCGCACGTCCTGGAAAGTCCCTAAAAAACAAACAGTCACCAACATTTCCCCGCAACAA
Source organism: Ciona robusta (assembly GCF_009617815.1). Lineage (NCBI taxonomy): Eukaryota > Metazoa > Chordata > Ascidiacea > Phlebobranchia > Cionidae > Ciona > Ciona robusta. Next base: position 6,041,276 of record NC_143242.1, on the reverse strand, counting down.
AAATAGATGAAAGAAAATAACATTTGCCAAGAGTAACTGTAAGCACAGCGTATTACAAAGTTCATCATTTTGCCATTGGAAAATTTGTTTTTTTAAGAAGATAAACTATATTATACTGTATAGCAATTTTGACGTAATTACATTTAATATTAATCGATGTTGCAGTGTGTATGCACGCTTTTACGTAAATTTTACACATTATTTGCAAAAACCCTAACGTACAAACCATATTTTATTGTTTAAAGGAAAGAAACATAGGTTAAATGAGAACGTTTCAGTAAACAGAACAGTAGAAAAGTAATTGAAATGTCTTGGGGCTGGGGCTCATTTCAGACCCCCAGAAAACAAGTAACAGCGCAAACCTACATTCGAAACCTGCCATACTCCGTTTTAAAAAGTATAGCAGATGATTTGGACACAGCGGGTACAGCTACAAACTGGAGAGACTTTGTTTTAAAAATCCCACGAGGACCAAATGACCCAGAACCAAGATATCAGTTACAGGATATCAGGTTGGTATTTGATGTACTAATATTTATCAATGTTATTCTGGTTATAGTAACGTTCCTATATGGATAACCTGTACGTTGGCTATGATGTCGAGCGCAGCATAAACTTGGCAATGCCCTTGCCTCCATCACAGTTAAATAAATGTAATGCGACCGTTAAACAGGCGGGAATAAAAAATCTTTAGTTCATTAGAAAGTTGCTCAGAAATATAAATACACGCTCCTATGTCCATGCAGTGCCTTAGTTTTTGGGCTTAAAGGTGCCCACATCGTAACCGAAATATACCAAGTTCAATGTTTAATGTTGCTACCCTTGTTGGAGTGTGTGTTGTCGTGCAACGCATTTAACATTTATTACTTCAATCCAGTGGGCAGTTATGAGTTGTCCAAATTGTCAGTACAGAAATGGCCCACAAAATTATTTATGTGGCAGCCCGTGGACAAATAGTTTGCTTCATATTTTTGACTACAGTATAATGCTTGTTACATAACATTTTATCAGGAAGTTTGAAATGATAGCTGGTAGAGGTGACAGCCCAACAACTGCTGCAATTGATGCATGGTCCACATCCAATGCTACAGTACAGGTAAGTTTCTGAAGTCAATTATTATAGACAATTATTTGGTCAAAGGTAGAGGTTCTATAAGAAGTATGTCTGCTAGAACATTTAATTAGTTTGTGGACTTTTAAGGGTTAGAGCCTGTACTACAACTCTATTTGCAGTTAACACTGTTTAAGTAGTGTGTACTACAGTAAACATTTAGCAACATTTATTTTCATCAAGGATTTAATAAACGTTCTCACTTCTCTCGGCCTCATAAGCATGGTGAACATGTTAAAAAGCCAAGTAACAATGCCTCCACCTTACGAAGAAGCTGTCAACAGAGAACAAACACAATCTACTCTGCCATATCCCCAACAAGCACAGTACAGACCTGTGCCCACCCCTGTGGGCCAACCATACCAGCCTTACCCAAACCACAACATACATCAGCCTGTGTACAACTACGAGTCCCATAGATCAAGCCACCCCCCTATCCCTCCCCGGCCGTCAATATTCTCCGATTTTGCATCGATACGGCAGCCAACACGACCAAATGAACAAAAATCTTACCAAGTCAGTTCCAGTGAAAAATCACTCACACGGCAGCCTACGGAAAACGACTCTGCTCTCAGTGTGGGAAACAAATTGGAAGAAGAGCAAAAGAGTGAACTTGCATTTTTGCTACAAGGCCTCAACCTGAATGCAAATGGTAATGTACAGTATATAGTGATCCATGTTTTTCTTTTTTTTAATTGTACCGTTTAGTAGCATATAAAAAGTATTTACTGAGTTTTGTAACTGTATCTTCATGACTATTAAAGAGCATTGTTAATTGTTAAACAAACGTTTGGAAATACAGGATATTATGTGCCAACAGTACCCATCTTACAACAGAGGACTATTTCTAAAAATTTCAACAAGACAGATATTTATTCTTTTTGTTGTAAGTAATGAAAATCTGTAGACAAATTTTTCTAAAGTTATAATGTTGTGATGACATTACCTTAAATAGCCTTCAATGCGCATAACCATGTCTTTTATATTTCAGCGGTATCACCTTACTCTTACTCCAGTTTAAAGATGTTAACCTCAGACTTCAATGATTCCTTGAAACTTGGAGAAGGAGCGTTTGGTTCAGTGTTTCAAGGTCACTTAACTCAACCAAAGGTTGGACATTGGTTAATTATAAAAAAAAACTAAATAACAAAAGTCACCAATTAGTATTTATTCCAAAATGATCAAAGTGCTTGTATTTTACTAATACATCATGGTTCATTAAACTTAATTCGTTTTTTCCCTGGATGGCCAATAGGAGTATCAAAACAAATAGTGTTTCATGTCAATATTTTGTTTTATGAAGTCAATTTCAACCAGAAAATTTGCACATTGCTGATTAAATGTGTTGCTAAAAAAATCTAAAAAAGGATTGTTTTCGAAAAAGTAAATTAAAGACTGCTAATAAAAGTATTCTGTTTCTCAAACCAATAAATAATTTCCACTAACTGGATACCCTCTCTTATTAAGGATGGTGACAGCTTAGAAAGAAAAATTGCGATTAAACGTCTCAAACTTGACACACCTGAGTTCGCCACTGCCATAACTGAACAGTTCAAGAAGGAAGTTCATGTTATATCGGAGTAAGTTACACTTTACAATTTACTCTGTAAATGTGGTATCTCGTAGTTTAATCTAGTGTCCCCCACCCTATTACACTGTGGGACCAGTTTAGGCTTAAAAAATTGTTTAAAAACTGAACAAAAAATTGTTGAAAAACACATATTTGTAATCTTTTTTTGTTAAAAAACAATGTTATTGCTTAATATAATGCCAGATTTTGGCAGGGTCTATTTATTTGAAAGAAAATTTACATTTTACAATTTGCAATGCTTATGACTCAGCTTTTTTACCCTGACAGAAAGTAATACTAGTACACTAGTTGGGAGCCACTGATTTTCTAAATTTCTATAAAATGTTTATTTTTTACAGACTACAGCATGAAAACATTCTTCCACTTATGGGATATTCCTGTGATGGACCAGAGTTATGTCTTGTGTATGATTATATGTTTAATGGATCACTCAGCTCAAGTCTTGAATCTTGTCGGTGAGTTTGATTGACAGCTATGAATGCGGATATTCAGATTAGGCTAGTGTTGAAATGAAAATTTAGTTGGTTGCAACATGGTTGTCCCGCTACTTCTCATGTGTTTCCTACTCTTTTTGTATTACAATTTCTCAACTTGATTTGATTCTAATTTCTTCAATAATTAAAATATTAGGGGATAAACTTTTGTAAAAAAATATTGTTTACACTCCACATTGCTCAAAATTAATTCTGATAAGGTGCATGAAACACTGATTTTCTGGCCTTTTTAGGTTGGTTTTAACTTCTGACATCACAGAAAATGGTTTTAGTTCTAAACCAAAACCAATAAAAATAAAGACAATTGTGTCATATACATGGGTAGTGCAGAAATTGCTGGGTTTTGTAAACAAATACGTTTTCAGCAAATTTGACTTATTCATAATAACTTGGCAGAACCAGATTATATATTTGCAACATTACTTTTATCATAGCATTGCCCATTGGTGTTTCATTTTCAGATTGGGAAAAGTGGTTTTGTTGGTTGGTCAGAGGTTGGAAATAGCAAAAGGAAGTTCGAACGGAATTTCCTATTTACATGAACAAAAGTTAATTCACAGAGACATTAAAAGGTTAGATACATAACATATTGTGTTGTGTTATATCACAGCCATTGAGGTTAAAGTTTAGGTAATAAAAATATTTGGTTAAAATGTACAATTTCTATTCGAATTTCATTTATTAGTATTTTAAATGATTTGACTGTTTTCGTATTCACTTAAAGTGCGAATATCTTCTTTAAGCTTTCCAAACTTTTTGCCTACAAAACCTTTTGATTTCGTAATTTTTTTTGCAACCCTTCACTGTTAAAAGTGTAATATATGCAGTACTTTGTGTAAAATTAGTATACTATGGGAGACCACTAAAATTCTTTACTTTAAATGAATGAAATGAATGAATGAATGTAACTTACTTTATCCTCGCGTGGCCGGAAAACGACAGTCGTTATCACACGGGTTTAACACCTCGTGCCAGCTTACGAGTTAACATGTATCTTACTTTGTTGGTAATTATTTTTTGGGGATTTTTTCTTCTTTTTTTTTATGTATTTCTGATAATTTAGACAACCCATTAGTAACCACTGGGTTGGAGCAATTGTCGTTAAGTGTCTTGCCCAAGGACACATACGCCCACAATGGTAGCAGCATCGAGCCTTGAACCCATTACCTCTGGGTTACAGGCAGGCGCCCTAACCACTATACCACGGCGCCGGAAATGATGTTTTTGAATTGTGTCATTTTTACTTCCTAGTTCAAATATCCTTTTGGACTCGAATATGAAGCCACGAATAAGTGACTTTGGTCTCATCCGTTCTACTAGCACTGAAACTGTTGACTTGACCAGCACTAAAACTACAAATCCCATTGGTACAATGGTTTACATGTCACCCGAAGCTTTCAAAGGAGTTGTCTCGTATTCTATGGATGTTTACAGCTTTGGTGTAGTATGTTTGGTTTCTTAATGTTCTGATAAGTTCACGCAATTTTTAAACAAGAAACACTTTGTGTCTGTGTGTTTGACCAAATCTTGACCACATGTATCCGTAACAAAGTTACGCAACAAAATATACAAACAGCTAGAGATATGCTTTTATTCTCCAATAGGTATTGCTGGAGTTATTGACTGGGTTACCGGTGTTAGACGAAAATCGCGACCCTTCTCATTTGCCGATGTTTATTGAAGAAAGCATGGAAGAAGATGAAACATCGCTATCTATGTTTGCCGACACTCGTGCAGGTCCTTGGTCAAATGGAGTTGATGATTCAATATATGAACTTTCAAGCCAGTGCTTGGATTTCCGGTATAAGAGAAGGCCAACCATGCATAAGGTAAAGAGGTATTGGTGTTTTATTTCAAAATTTACCTTTTTCTTTGTTTTTTTACTTTTTATGTCTCTTCAGAGGCAGAAGTTTGTTCATGGTTAAACTAATTCTTATTTTCAAATGAGAATTCATTTTGAAACTGTAATTGTTTCAAATAGTTGTGGTTTCATGTTATTTTACAAAGTATTTTAATATTCCAGGTCCTTTCTGAACTATCTGCTATGTTGTGTAAGACAGAAGACCCACAGAGATGACAACAAAATGATATTCGGAATTCTATGTGTTCCTTTCACAACATGAGCATTTTTGTTACGTTGTACTAGTTTTATATTTTACGGTGTTTGCACTATACTGTTAGTAAAATTGCAGTTTTTATTGAATTTTATGTTACGTCTGATGCAGTGTCTGTTGCGTGTAACGTGTCGGATTATTAAATATATCAAATCATTGCAATCATATTTGTATTGTAATAAATGGCAGTAAAAAATATAAAAGAATCAACAAATTGCAAATCACTGAGCAATCATAGAAAGTCAAGACCAAGTTCGGTTTATAAAGAAGAGTTTGAATTAAGTTTACTGTACTTGGAAGCAATATTCTAAACTACAAGGCAATTTACTCAGGGTGAATGTTATTTTACAAAAAAACATAAGAAACAAGCAGATAAATCAAATCCATTTGATTTTTAAAGTTACACGATGGGTAAAGATTGACAATGTTACTCTCTTACATCATAGTCACGTTACATAAGTTCAATCTCTTTCTACTTCTTCAGTATGTCCGGATGTCCTCGGCGAATTAAATGGAACTGGTAAATCGCTGTTTCTGTTGGTTGTTAGGTTCTGAGTGTTGCAAACTATTTCCGCTTTGTGGGAATCTGGGGGACAAGAATCGGTTTGCTGTTTTGGGAATCTAGCGTTTGTCCCTGCTACTTTAATTTCTATATTCTGTCTCTCATTTAGTTGATACCTTCCGATGAATTGGCTATTTGACGTCTCTACACTCGTGGTTACATGAGCATGAACTGTCAGTCTTTCTCTAGAAGTATTTTTGGAAAGTTTGTCATGAGAGTGTGTACTAACAATGTCGTCCGTTCGTACTTGATTGTACATAACAGTTTCTTCTTCATTACAACTGCTTTGTTCTTCACTAGTTTCCAAGGCATTGTCACACCGCTGGTCGCGCCAGTGTTGGGTTATTGGCATAGGGTAATGTTCTGTGTAAACCTCTGTCTTCTGAGGCACAGAGTAGTATCGAACCCCTACGGGGTAGTTTTCTCTGTCTCTTATTAACATACATGCCTCACAGCAATGATGTGTGTTTGTTTCCATTGTGTGAACATCAACATTGTTCTGCGTTCGTTTGGAAGAAGCTGATGAAATGTCTTTTGTAATTTTTGGTTTCTTAGAATTTAGACACGGTGAAGCACTCTCTGTTGACAAAATATTACTTATATATATATATGTAACATCAAGTTTTTGGAAATTTTGATGTCCGCATATTTTTTGGTCTTGTAAATGTAACCGAAGACAGACAATAAATTTTATGTTATTCTACCAATTATTTGCTTGTTTGCCGAATTAAAGTGGACCAAAGTCTGCTTCTCCGTATCCCAGACATATCCCATCTCATATGTTCGGCTTTCCTCGCTTACAGAGCTCGTTGGATCCTCCTTCGCTTCAAAGCAGTAACTTAACCACAACTTTAACGCTAAAATCAGCGCCACAACCTAAAGTTAAACAAATTTTAAAATCAGAATTTTAAAAGACTCACTGATTTTTTTGTGGGGAAATATTCAGAACTACTTTCTCCTACTATATCCTTTATTGATGTATAGTACTGTAAGGTGAGATGGGATATCGTTTTTTTTTCTCATCTTATTTCATAGTAAACAAAGAATATTTACAGAATTACATAACCACAGCCCTGCCACAGTAAAAGAGTGTTATTAATTGTTCAAAACATGATCGGAAAATACAGGACTTGGGCAAAAACGGTATCATATCATGCCCCTCAGCACAGTTATATATAGGTCAGTTTTTATTTACGGGGGATTTGTAATTTACTAAACAGCATGAAGCACATAACTTACATAGTTTCTAGTTTATTATATCTGTATTTAATAACTCCTGACCGCTATAAAGCGCGTAGGTAACTTATAAAGTGACGCCAGCACTTCATTAATTTACAGTTTGCAAATGTTACACAGCGCAAAGTAAATATGAATAAGGTTTATCGGTCGTATATTATCAGCAGCTTTGTTGTTTACTATAATATCCCAGTGACCGCAGAGGATCCGAGTAATGTGTGTCAAGTAAATCACCTAACGTCATGTCGCCAAAAACGTCTTTGATATTTTCACAATTGATAAATTCGACCAACTAGTCGGGTACATTAAAGCACAAAATATACTAAAACTTTATAATGTACCGGCAGTAACACATTTATCTTTGCTAATGGAAAACCGAACATGGCTTAATTGGAAACCCATTATTTCCTACTAAGTATGCATGATTTTGTAGGGCCAACAGTCATCTTAACAGTCTGTTATTAACATTTTCGACCGAAACACATAGCTTGAAACACAAAACGCAAATTAAAACTCGTTTAATTGTATTTACCTGCGTTATGCCCAGCACCGCTGTTATGTAGGGCACAGATGCCAAACTTTTAGGTGAACTAAGGTCGGCGAGCAACTTCGTACCACACCCATCTAACTCGGAGATGAAGTCTAAACAAGCGTCTCTACCACCTGATGATGATCTATCACCTGACAGAGATCCAGGGCAACACGAACCAAGCATCAAGGGCTCACTGTTCATCCAATCTTGAAAGGATTCAACGCCGCAACATTCATACTAAATAGTAAAGCAATAGAAAGCGACGTCAATGTTTATATTAACTCTGTTCGATTTTCTCTACACAGGACATGCGACTCATAACTTTTCAGTTCATTTACAACAGCCAGGTTTAATTATGGGGTAAAAGGCAAAACATGGCCTAAACCTCTAGTGCCTCGCGTAAGAAATATAAGATAGAATGTCGAGACAATTTTAGCAAGAACTTCCAAGTTTATTACCTATATAACGTCATATGTCATACCCCTTAGTTAATTACCACCCATATTCCCATTCTTGGGTTAAAATACCATGAACTATATGATTGCCATGTGGTTTAGGATTTAACTTGTATACCAATGTGGTTTATATAATAAAACTTGTATAAATGAGTGTGCACCATTAAATCATAAACTTCATTGTCAATTAACACAAGCTTGTAATCTAACCTCTTTGTGAACTTTAGCCCAAGCTTTCATGAACCAGTTGTTTGCTTCAAGTCGTGAATAACGCTGTATATTCAACTTCAGTTGGTCAATGTCGCTTTCGTTATAACTCAATTTAAAGTTTACCATACGCCAGATGCCAGCACTTAACTCCACACAGAAGGCAACAAGCATTGAGAAGAAAAACTGGAAATGCAGAAGACACAGCATCAAGGGTTGTCGTTATGTATAGGTGTTTACATAGGAAATTTCCTATGTAAACAAAAGTTAGCATATCTAAATGGCTAACAACTCTTGTAGTCTTGACTTTGAATGAATATAGTAACTTATTGACCCCTGCTTAGTGGGCCAATGACAGTAGTTATAACACGGGCGTTCTGTTTCATACACCCCATGTCCACTTACGAGTTAACCATGTTACTTTGTGTGTGATCAAACTTGACTTACCCATCCTAACAAAAGCTGGCTTTCCGTGAAAGCACCCGAACATCCAACGCAGCCAATCACAAACGCAAAGCATGAGATAGTTACTAGGACGGGGAAAATGACTGGAAAGAAAATGCTCAAATAAAAGTCACCGATGGTCGTGTCCTCTGTTACAAGGACGAGTTGACTCAAATCTTCTCTTACGTAAGTTGACAGCACAAGAACTGAACCGCTGAGAACCTGCAGAGCGTAGGATAAGATACATGTATAAAGTTGGTGTTTGGACAAAATTCGTAAGTAGCTGGGTCTTAATTAATTTGCGCTTAAGTTAGAAAACTACCATATTTGTGAACTTTGGGCACAGAATGTATGGAATAACTGGAAAAATAGACTTTTCCAGCTGCTGGCCGATGTTTTGTGTTAAAATTGAAGTTCGTACTTCGACACTTTTGTATCAATCAATAATAATCAACGTCGTGTTGGGGTCATATATTTCCGCTTATGTCAGCGTATGACAAATATTGTGTGCTGTTGCAAAACCGCAGAGTATTTGCCCAGCTGCTGTTGAAGCGGGAGCGGCATTGCTACCTTTCACACCTCAATACGAGGTGTTTAGTGGCAGTTAAAGTCTCTTAAAATTGCTCTACTTTTGCAGAGGCATTTTTCTTTTTAAGAAACGTGGCCAGTTTTACGTTATCTCATTTGTTTGGTGATGTTTTTTGTTGATCTACTCATGTGGTTTCGTTATCGGGCTGTGTACCAACGTGAGAGCGTTCTCTCTATTAATCATTCGTTAGACCTCGGCAAACAATTAACCTAGCGCGGGGATATTTGCTCAAGTCAAAAGGCGACAGATAGGCAATGGGCTCTGGCCTAAAACAATGAAAAGGGGGCTCTAAATGTGTCGCAAATGTGACAAGTTAGCAAGCTTTCGTAAATCGCGGATATTATAAATCCACATTTAAAATGCATTGTGTGAAATTGAATAAACAAAAATTGCAAATATGAAGGTCAAAATTAAACCATTTGTACTTACCCATAGAACTAAAACCAGGACGGCCAGAGAACATTTTATACATCGATTGAAATTTCTTTTTGCCATGTCAGCTTGCTTTACTTACATAATAAAAATGCAAAAACTAAACTCAAACTAATAAAAATGACTGTATGTTGCTGTAAGCAAGAATTTTTAAATTTTAAATATCTGCATCACACCTTAACCATACTGTATCTAAAGTTTCCAAAGTTCTTTCACAAAACTATATTTTATTTCTCCAAAAACTTTAAAATCAACAGCTTGGAACAATAGAGCACTCATAAAACGTCAGCTGCCTGTCAAACTGTAACTATTATAGTGTGGCTTGTGAGCGAATATTGCGTTGACAAACCAGACTTTGTTTACTGTTGCTCTTATGTTAGAGACAGGCCACTCATAATTTTCGAGTTACTCATTCCCCTGTAGAAGTAAAATCCATCCATATTTCATATAAATTACTGTATGATTAAGTCTTTACAAACATTTTCGACAAATTTGCATGTTACTTGTGGTTGAACATTCATGTCATTAATTCAGTTTATTAAGACAGAGACGTAAAAAGTTATTAACGCATTGTTTTTTTAATATTTCCCGATAAGGTTTTTTGCTATTCCCTACTGTAAAGATTTAACTTTGGCAATGAAAAAATTAAACACATATAGTTGGTAATGGTAACATGATAAATGTTTTCGTTCTCTTTTATTGCCCTATTTTGTAGTGAACAAATATTTACAGAATTTTACGACTGTATTCTCACAGCTCATTATTGTTAATTGTAAAAAAAACAAAATTATGGAACATTAAAGATATTCATCTTACCCTACAGTACTATTTCCTTTTCTATAACAATATAAAATGTTTTTTTTTTTTAAATTGACTAGATTAGATGAATGTCAGAGAAATATACATTAAACAAAGATCGATTAAGGCGCAAGTGAAAAGCATCTACGCACAGTTTTGTGGTTGAAGGAAAAAATTGATCCAAATATCTCGAGCAGCTGAAGCTGTTTGATCATTCTCAATAAACTGCTTTTTCTTTTCCATCTAAAAATAAATCATATTAAAAATCTTTTAGTATCCAGTATATATATTTCAATTTGAATAAAAAAGAATTTTAATTTAATATTTGATATATAAAAATTTGCAACTAAGAGACCTTAATGAGTTGTCTAAGTTGTCAGACATCACCCTTTGACCACAAAGTTACAAAAAAAAACAATACCGACATATGTTGTAACTCAGAAGCTGGCATGAGGTGTATGAAACAGAACAGAACATCTATGTTGCTGCATGACCACACATGGTAAAAGAAAGTTACATACATTTGGTGTGTCCAAATCAACAATGCAAACATCATATTAAAATTAAGAATAAAAAACCTTCGTTAATTCAGCAGAAACAGTTGCACGAATCTGGGAAACTTGACTCAACAATTCTGTTTGTTGGTCACTAACTTGTTCTGGTGTCAAAAGAAACCCCTTGTTTGTTGAAGATGTATTGATGTCATAGCATTCGTTCAAGTCATTCACTCTAAAGAGAAAACATAAACTTTAAAAAGTGAAAAACTTTTGTATACAGTATAAAATCAACTTTTAGCTATTATGAATTATAGACCTAATTTTACCCCAAGCCCCAAATAGGCCAGTTTTAAATATATGAAATTTCATTATTGGTCAGAAATTGTGTATTTATTACAGAATATAAGTAAACTGAATGCTGTAAATGCTATTTACCCAGTGTGGGCTTTATAGCCAAAAAACTTTTAAGAATGTCAGGGAGGCAGAGATAGTTGGACGTGAATTCTTTTAAAACAAATTTGGCGCCAATGTTTACAAAATTATGCAGTGCAGATTATTTCAGGGTAGGCCTACCACCCTGCCACCCCAGGTTTAGTGCCCATGGTGGGCTTACAAGACACCCTACTTCTTATTTATAAACAACAATAGTAGCATGTTGTATAGTATATCATACAGAGTTTGTAAGGTTGCTGGGATGAAGCAAAGTTTCTCGTTGTTTGAAATTAAATCAACTTCACGAGTGAGTGTTTCTGCAGCATCATGTGCGACCGAGAACTCCTTGAAAATCGAGTGTTTGGGTGGTTTTGACACTAAAAATGGAAGCAAAACTAAAATCAGTGATGTTTGAAAAGTAAACTTTATATTTATTTATAGAATTGTTTTATATAATCAAACATATGAAATTACTTTGCAGATATTCAAATCCATTAAGACCTTACTTGGTATATATGTTCGACATATACGTATTTAGGCAGAAGACACCTACATATCTATACACACAATATTTTATCACCGCACCAACCTAAAACAAAACTCACCCAAAGCTGTATACACACTCAGCATAGCTGTGTCTCTGTTATCAATCACAGCTTTTGCTTTGCTTGGTTTTCTATGAGCAACATTACTCATGCTTAGGTGCTCCGTTCGTCGCTTAACTGAACTTAGATCTTGCTCCAATTCAGAACTCCATTTATGTAAGCCACGAACCAGGTTCGCATGTTGTGATGTTTCAAGTTTGAGCAACATCCAAACCAACACAAGTCGAGACAGTTGTTGAATCAACATATTAATCATCTTAAGAATGGAAAAATCGCAATCAGAAGCTTATTAGACACATTAAGAGATATAAAGTATATTTATGTATACGTTCATTTAGAGAAAAATACTATCTTCTCAGATTGTATAAAAACAATAGGTTAACTGGTAATGCTTTCTATTTCATATGCCTATGTTATCAGTGCTTTATAAGCTAGCTAACTGATTGTCTCCATTTTTAAAGAAGCATACTGAAAAAAAGGATCTTTAACAATTTTTTCATGCTTTTCCAGTTTCTCTAATTTTTTAGGGTTTGTACCACTCGTAAAGAAGATTATCTTCTACAAGTTTAAACATTATAAGTCACCTGTGTCTGTTTATTAGTCAGGTACTTCTGCTTAGCAAGTTGTAACCTGCAGTCACCAGCCAGCAGCATGGATCTTTCTAACTTTGCACATTTATCCAGTAATTTTGGCAAGATATCTTTCAGTATGTTGTGAGATTGTAACTCAGCCTCACTTGCTGCACTTGCAAGCTCATGGATATTTTCAAACCTATTTAGAAAAGTTTTTTAGCAGTTTTAAAACAGCACACATGCTACTAGTTAAAAAAGAAACATTTCATGATGTTTTTTTTTAATTAATGTGAACAGGTGTGCATAAAATGTGAAGCTTATATTATATATATTTTTGTTTACTTATTTGAGAATGCTTTTTTCATATCGTAAGAAGCCATTTCTCACCCTTGTGTTTTTGTTGCCACCAGTGAAACTTTCCCATCCAGAAACGATTTCAAACCATTAGCTTGACTTTCTGCAGCTTTAGCCAAAATTAAACGAAGTTTTCTTGCTTTGTACCTTGAAAAGTAGTCCGAAACTAAACAGGTGAATATACACACATAGCTAAAGCTGCCTGGTCTATCATGCCTAAACACCCCCAGAAAAATATTAAGTATATATAAAAAATATGAATAAATAAATGTAACCTGCTTGGTCTTCACGTGGCCGGAAAACGAGAGTCATCATAACAGGAGTGATCTGTTTCATACACCTCATGCCTACTTAGGAGTTATCACGTATGTATTACAACCATTACTAAAATTCTGCTATCTGTCCCAAGTGATAACCCTTTATAGTCATTTAGCAAAAAAATGACCTTATTAAATAGTTTCTGCACTGCACAGACATGGCTTAATAGTTGAATCAAACTTTCTGCTCTTTATATTTAGATCTTACACCTTACCCACACATGATTCTCTCCAAATGTTTCTTCTCCTCCAGTTCAGACGAGGTTTCTTCCACAGTTGTTATATCAGAAATGTTTTCACTGAATGAAGTATTCACATCCTGAATACCAGCAGTGGCCTGTAAGAGTATATTATAATTAAGGTTTATTCTTTTGAATTGGCATAGTTCCTGAGTGTATCTTGTGAGCTTAATAACAGGGCTAACCTACTTGCATTACCTAACTAAATGCAATACTTTACTGTTCTAAATTGTGCTGTGTTGTACACTCACACAGTTCCAAATCATGTGTTATATTTGTTGTTAAATTGAAAACCGCAGTATGTAGATATATGGGTATCTACTATCTTTACCAACTTACCATGAATAACATTTTTTACATAATGTACGTTAGATCATACGAATTAGTGTATTAACACACGACAAACCTGAGTGAATTGCTTCTTGGCATAACTTGCCATTTGTCTTGTGTATTCATCTTCAGCAGAAAGTAAGTTTCCCAAATCAGTATGTGACATTAGAACTGTTTCATTGCTTGTGTCCTGTACACAAAGAAAAGGAAGATTAATAAATTTAAATATGGAGATCAATATACTGATGTAAAGTTAGTATTTACCTGTACAGTGTTAGACACGACATCCAAGTCTATGTTCACCTCTGACAACTTTTGAAAATACTGCAAATTTGCAAAATATATTAAAAAACTTCATATATAAAGCAATATATTATATAAACCAAAGCACAGAAGTGATCACACAGAAACATAAATTATACTCTTTCTAAGCTCAATCCAATTATCATATTTAGGCAATAATTAATGTTTAATTAGCTACTGGTATTGTAACAGAGTACTAATACATTATACCACAAGCCACTCACCCCTGATATAGCCTTTTCATGTTTTGCCAAGTTTAGTTTGTAATGTTGTTTCGAACGTTCAAACTTTGAGTTAAGATTTTCTTTTTCATTTACTTTTCTCGCTTGTTGTTGTTCAAGCTCGTGAAGCTGGGCTTCTAACTTTTCCTTGTAGCTGTAACTTCGCTCAAGTTGTTTTGAAATCCGTTCATTTTTTTTATTTAATTCTGGTAAAATACAAATTGTTAAAATAGGTTAGAAAATAAAAATTTATAAATTGTTGTTTAAAAGTTAATAAATAAAAAGCATTGTACTATTATTTACTAGAGGTAGGGATCAATAACCATTCTCACCTAAACATATTACTGATATTTTATGTTGCAACTTACAAGTTAAGCCTTCTAGTATAACTAGAACTAATTTTAAATAATTAGGTATTTAAACAAAAATGAACTGCAACATGGTTTAACTGTAAAATGTTAAAATCTAACCCAAAATATTTAGTTTTGTTTTTGCAAAATTAAAATCTATTTGACATAGCACAAGGGTAAATAATAAACATTATCATACTTTGGTTTTTTTTCTTTAGGTCACAAATTTTCTGCTTGGTAGAATCAAGACTGATGTCAGATTCAGATAAACCAAGATCTTTAAACTTATTCAACTGCTTTAGGCTTATTAGATTTTGGCTTGTTACAGAGCTGGAGAAGTCGTCCAAAAAACTTTGGAATAATGGATTCTGTAGAAAAAGATCTAAGATTTTTACACTGAAGACAGATTGAGAAGCTTTTTTTTTACCAATATAATTAAATAAGTTGTAAAAAATTTGCACGAGAGAAATTATCCACTATGTTTGCATATCCAATCCAAGGTGTTTGGGAAAGAACACTAGCAGTCTAACACTATAGTGAAGAATCCTCCGGTACATAGCAGAATAGGCTGGTGGGAAGTGTTAAAGGTTGATGGTTAGAGGGTTAGTGGTTATATAGGGGTTAGTGGACGAGTGGTTAGGGGTTAGTAGTTACAGGTTGGTGGTTAGCAAATAAGGTGGAGGAGGATTCTTCACTAGCGCCACGATATTATTTACTTTAAAAGATCTGCAATGTGAAAGTTAAAATTTACGTTTGCCAGTCTACGAACTTCAGCCTTTATTTTTTCCGTGTTCGAAAATCCAACACTTGCAACGGAGTTCAAAAATCTGGTTGTGGTTGTTATCTGCTCTACATTCGTCATTTCGTAAATATTTATAATTTCTTCTATCAATTATAAGCAAACCCGCGAAATGACCTTAAATAACCCGCCAATAAAACAGTGCTGCCGAAACACAGACTTTCTTTATCGAGAACCTCGAATTTGAGTTTTAATAGAAATCCAACCATCGATTTACATAACATATAGTAGGTTGGGCAAAGACGGGACATCTTTATATCCAAATATCCTGATCGTGTTTTAAATAATTAACAACGGAGAATTTAAAATTCTTTAAATGCTTCAGTTCACTAAGGGACGGGAAAACAGAATGAAAAGTCGTCCCATCTTTTCCCATCCTACTATATATCAATTTATGCAGAGTGTTAATTTATGTATCAAACAGATATTCATTACCGCAAAGTTACATAATTGGTAAGTCGGCACGGGGTATATGAACCAGAACACCCGTATGGAGTCGTCGCCCTACCGAGATCAAGTCATTTTGTATATATTTATGTAAGCGCACTTGAAATGAAGCTATAAACTTGAACGTGATTAAAGAGCATATTTATTGTAACATCGAGAGCTTATGAGTACTTCATTGTAATATGAACAGAGCAATATTTTAAACGAATTTCATATTATTTAAGTTTGACGAAGGTAGCCTAGATTGAGATTTAAATATCGTACGGTGGAGAAGACGAGACACCTTTAGCTTATAATATCCAAATATCCTGATCATTTTTTAAATTATTTTAAACAACATCGGTCTATGGGTCAGGATACGGTTTTATAATTCCTTAAATGTTCTTCGTTTTGTCTAATGAATCAGGATTTTGTAACAAGACCGTCGTTGTTATTTTCACACTCTCTGGAGTTAAACCAGACGTTGTATTTGTATGGTAGAGTGGGGTAGATGGGACACGTTTGCATTCCATTTTCTCGTCCCAGCATGTCTTTGTAAACAAAGAACATACAAGGAATTATAAAACCGCATCCTTACGACTACCATAGACCGTTGTTTATTGTTTAAAACACGGTCAGGATATTTGTATATTATGCGCTGAAGGTGTCCCATCTTCCCCATCATACTATATAACTATAGACGCGGAGAAAATATTTTACTGAAAGTACGACGTAAAACAATTTCTTTGTCCAATGGACACAGGTCATTAAGTGTACTTGTCAGGTCGTAGCAACTCACAACTACTCGATTCAAGTGTTTTCTTGGAGGCAATGTCGATGAGATCGTCCATTAGACAACAGTAGAGCGAAGAATAGCCCAAGGACTTTTGAATGGGAAAATAAAAATAAAGACAAGGACAAAATGCAGGACCGCACAGATGCGAATTTAGGTTTCTGGTATTCGTGTATATATATCGTGGGGTAAGATGGGATATGTTTTATACCACTTTCTGCTCCTATTTAATAGTAAAAAATATGTAAAGAGTTATAACCGTAGCCCCGCGACTAAAAGCGCTTTGTTAATACATAAAAACAGAATCAGAAATTGTAAGTTAAGGTGCTAACAGTATTCCAGCATTTTACCGACGGTATACTGTAAATGATGTTTACCAATATTGGTCTTTTCAGACATGTCGATACCAGGACCGTTTAAGTCTTTCTTGCACAACATGGTACCTGTTGTATCGCCCAATAATACCCCGGAAGTGGATCACGTGGTTCGCAGAGCATTCGCCCTTCTGCGCATGTGCTATTCTGACGTCACGAACGGGCAATCGCTACTTGAACAGAAGCTCCAAGAAAGAATCCACGCCAACTGGAGGATAGCATATGAAAACCGAAACGGGGAAGAAATTCGGGAATTGAAATGAATAACTGTTGATTGAAACTTTTGCTTATTTGCATTGCTAAGGAATTTTATTCACTTTATTGAACATTATGTCCTCGAACGCGTTCTATTTTCTCATCCTATTTTGTAGTAAATAAAGAACATTCAAAGCATTATGAAACCGTAGCCCAGATAGAATAGAATAAATTGACTACGCCTGATATTTTTTAATACAATGACTATAAGAGAATAAGCTGTAATGCGTCTTCTATTAGCCTTGAACGCCTAATTACAGGTCGCTTACATATGATATTTATAATGGTAAGATTAGCCGCTTTAATACCCCCGAGGGATTGCGACGAGCGTACTGTTAAATAAGTAATAAAGCTTCTCCACAAACGGTTTGACATTCGTACAAGGTCTACATCGCTATTGTATATCTTGTTTCTTGTTTTGATAATGTAACTTTAGACTGTCATTGAACGATGAGAGCAAATCATTAGTAAAAGTTCGGAAACTTCTTTTGATTTTCTGTACTAATTGTGAAACAGTATAAAATATTATATAACAGCAAGGAAGTATGAATGTGCAAGTGGGTCATTGCGTGTACGTATAAATTCACGAATTAAGCATTAGTTTTAAGTTATTAAGATTAGTATTCCCGACCGACAAAAGTATTTTATATATGTACAATCAGAGCCATAGAAATACCGAGTAGTCCAACCCATTGTTACGTAAAACACAAATTGAACGGCAATTTGGGTCCAAAATAACACAGTAGGTATAGGGAAAATGTATGTTTTTCGGTAAATTACAGAAAAACTTGGGCCTAAAAACAAATTTAAAGGTTGAAAAATGTAAAAAACATGTGTTATTTGTTTTCTGTGTCAAAAAAAGTCAAAAATTAGAATTAGAAGCGGTTGATTTGAGACATTTTAGTCATTTAATGCGGCTAAATTTATACATTTTTTCTAAAAAATGTTTGGTAAGGTAAATAGAAGCTGTTTTACACCTTCCCACAATAGGAAAACACAAACAAAACTTAACAAATTCGTTTAAACCCATTGTCAAAGTCACCACTTTTGCTCTATTTTGGACACACATAGACGGCAGTTGGACTACTCGGTGTTTATACGACTCTGTGTACAATATGGCCCAGGAAGTCAACGCCGTAAGGTAGCGCACGAGAGTCTATCGCTACGTGTATGTCAGCTGTTAATATGGTGCATAACGAACTGTGTTTACATAGAAAATGTTTTGTTTGCCATGCCAGTTATTATATGATTTTATAAAGGAATAAAACAAAAGGCGCAAGTGTAAAATCCACTTGCTTGTCGCTTGCAAAGGAAATGCTTATGCTTCTAGAGGCATGACAATTATAGTAACATGTAATGAAATCCTTTCTAAATATACCATATATATACGACGTCCGTGTACGTACAGCAATAAATGACAGTGTAATAAGTAATGCCGTTAATAACTGTGTACAAATTCGGCTGATTTTTTGCTAATTTTTGTAATTTTATATATGTAACGGTAAGTATGATTCTTTAGATACAAAGATTTTTCTAACAGGTTTATAGAATAGTTAGCATGACGTTGCCAGTCATACACGTACGTATGCTCTCCAAAGCTGGTATTTTTATTGCCATCTCTGCAATTTTATTCCAATTTATTTATGAAGCGCAACCAACTGCATTCATTGATGAAATCTTCCATGTTCCACAAGCACAAAAATTTTGTGATGGTCATTTTAATGGGGTATGTACCAGTATATCTGTTATGCACCAAAATATAACATTGGTGTATGATTAGTAATTACAGTGTAATGTGTTCATAAACCATGTGTAGTCATATCTTTGGTTTATGCAGAAAATCTTTATGTATGTATTTTTACAATGGGATCCAAAAAAAAAGGATATATTATATAATTTGTTTATACACCATGTGCCATCAATGTTCAAACCTAATATTTTGTGTGTGTTCTTTTGCTAATATTTCAATTTGTCTTTTTCAGTGGGATCCAAAAATCACCACCTTACCAGGAATGTACATTATGTCAGTGTTTGTTCTTGGCCCTCTGACTTGGTTGACTGGCAAGGGTTTGTGTAGTTTATGGGTGTTACGTTTCTTCAATGTTATATACAACACATGCAATGTGCTTTTGTGTTACCTTATTTTGAAGAAGTTACGTGAAAAAGTTAATCCAAAGGAAAAATCGGACAGTTTAAAAGAAGAGGTAAATGTTGCAATTTAATTTAAAATATTAAATACTAGTTTACAACATCGTTGTAGGTGTTGATTTGACAATTTCTTAAGCACCCAAATATATTTCGCACCTAGCCTTAATAATATAGCCCATTGTATTTCAAAATAAATCTTGTGGTATATTTGTAATGTTAAGTTAAGTTTAATTTTGTAACTGAATATTTGTAATATATTAATATATGTAAAACTTTAAATTAAACGTTAAATGCTTAGATAGCTTAAGTAATTTCACAGTAGTGCTTACAAATGTAATCAACCAGTAAAAGACTTCAAATAAGTAAGATTAATGTATTTTGAACAACTATTTATGCTAGCCGACTTATTGTTTAAAAAATCCGCAGGAAAAAGATAACGAAGAAATTGAAGAAGACAGCATTCAGTGGGCTTCCCTTGCTATTGGATTTTTTCCACTGCTTTACTTCTATTCATTTCTCTACTACACTGAACCAGGCTCCACAACAGTGGTTCTTCTCGCATACCTGGCTTGTATTAACGACTACCACAGAACTGCTGGTGTTTTAGGAGTCGTTTCGATATTATTTCGGCAAACGAATATAATGTGGGTTGTATTCATGGCTGGAATAACTGTCTCGGAAAAACTGGATGACATTGATGCGGTTGAGAAAATACAAGCATCTCCTGAATTAAAGGATAAGCTAGCAAGGTAAAGTTACTCTATTTCTAAAACTTTAAACTTATGCTTGATTTAATCAAAAGCTGTCAACGAATGTATTTATCATGTTCACTTTTTTTAACCTATAGGTGCAAATATTTTTGCGTTTTTTTAATTTATATATGTATATATATTTGTATAATTTTTTCTAGCATCTAATATTTTATCTACAGATTCTTTGCAAAACTTTTGGCAGCAGTTGTGCGTTACCTTTTAGCAGTTGACCACTTATTAACAATCTTCAACTTGATTTGGCCATACCTGTTAGTTCTGTGTGGGTTCGGTGGCTTCGTCTATCTTAACCAAGGCTTAGTGGTAGGAGATCGTAGCAGCCACCAAGCTGTCCTTCATCTTGCCCAGCTTCTATATTTCTCTGGCTTCACTCTTGTATTTTCATTCCCGATATTAGTGACAAAAGACAAAATTACGAGTTTTTGGCAAATGGTCCAGCAACGGCGCAATGAGTGTTTGGTCTCTGCAGCAATCTGTTGTTACATCCTCTTCAGCTACAGTCACGAGCACCCGTATCTACTTGCCGACAACAGACATTACGTGTTTTACGTTTGGAGGTGGTTTTTAGGCCGCACAGCCTTGCGTTACTTTGCCGTACCTGTGTATATGTACAGCGCATGGAGCATAAACGACAGTCTATCTAAAAAATGTACCTCGCTGTGGAAGCTCGTTTATTTCATATGCGTCGCATGTTTAACTGCGCCACAAAAACTTCTGGAATTCCGATACTTCATTCTGCCGTTCGTTCTATTCCGTTTAAACGTCGTCCAACAAACAAGGACCATTATCTTTCTGGAGCTACTAATCTACGCAGTAATAAACGCTCTCACTGTTGCTATATTTCTCCAAAAGACATTTACCTGGTCTGACATACCAGAGCCTCAGCGTATTATATGGTAGAAGCAAAAACGCCCAAAAAAGTATTTGAAGAGGCCCTTCTTCGCTGCCATGCGTATATGTTGCCCTATATCTAGCCGTCCCAACTAACAGCACCTTTCTCTGAATACCTAGTAATTGTTGGTGTCTTTTTGCGTTCTGTTATATTATTGTTCTATGTATTAGCTGTCATACCATGTTCCCAAAATATGACTCATGTAATGTGTCAAGTGCAGTACCGACCTCACTGTCAACTGCAGACGCCTGGTCGCTAATTTATCATGCACACGTTTGGTCTAAAACTGTTAAGTGCTAGCGGTGTATACTTTACTAACAAAAACAATATTGAAATTTACCACCATAAGCTATGCCTTATCAACTGAAATTAAGAGCACTGTATTTAAAAGTACATTATATAACTCTTCTTTATATTATAAATCGTAGAGCATAACTATGTATTCATCTGTCCTTATTGCACTAAGCGTTTGTACAATCTGATGTCTTTCGACCATGAGATTTTTTCCGCAGTTCAATTACACAATCTGAGTGTTGAATAAACCGATGTTTTCAGTGAGAAATATTTCTCTCAGCCACGTCGGTCAATCTTGTATGTCAGGATACGAGGTCAGTCGTCACCTTTGCTTGCCCAGTTGTTTACTTCGTTTAAAAGCAAGACTTCTGGCCCGGACCGTGCCCCAGACTTTCCGGGAAGTTAAACGGGACATGCGCTGTTAGTTATCCCTCAGCTACTGTTATACACAAAGCTTCAGTGTCAACCACAGTGTTGATTAGTCTGTGGTCAAGTTATAGTTACAACATTTTCAGTATGTGTGATGCGTATTATCAGCCGGAATGTGTTATAGACGGAGATTGTAATCAATTCACGCAACTACAAAGTATTTACGATAGCAATCCTCAAGAGGTCCAGACAGTTCTTGGTAAATGCGATTAAAAGTTACAAAGATCAAATAACTTAAATATGCTTCCATATTCTAGATTCCCCTCCAACATGTGCAAGCCACGCAGAGTCCTATCCTATTCAGTATTCGGGACAATACTACGACAACACACACCAGGTAAGCCGAAATCGGTAGTTTTACTCCGAAATAGTAAACTGATGCCTAAACTCAGTTACCATCAGCGCATTCTAATGCGGCGGCAGTATAGTAAGTAACCATACTTCTGTTGTGGAATGCACTGTTAAGTTACTGTCGCTTTATGGTATATGGATGAACACGCGGACATTGAATTTAGGACAAGTTTGACCCATTAACCTAACACCCATATAGTGCTTATGCGTGCGCTCATGCGAACATCATGAATTCGTCCCGGAATAGAATATTGTTGCTTTGCTGGGTGTATATGGTGTTGTATTTACTATAATTCACACACACCGTCAGACGTTGCACAACCTGCATTGGAACCAAGCACCACCAGTGAGATGCCAGGAACAAGTAAACAACTTTAGCAGCCATCAGCATGTGACGCAACCTGAGAGCCAAGTTTCATATATTTCTTCAACGTCATCGCCAGGTGAACACCGATCGTCGAAAGTTCGAGGTTTCTTTTGTAATTAAGTTTCTAAAAATGTCTGTAGGAGTTTTCGAGTGTGTAATGCGATCGTTTCACATACATAGTAGGATGGGGCAATGGGCCGCCACTTATACATTTTATCTTCTGTTCCCATTTGGAAATATAAACAAAAATATTCAAAGAGTTATAAAACCGTATCCTTACGACTCCCATGAACCGTTGTTGATTGTTTAAAACTCGATCTGGGTATTTAAATATTATGTGCTAAAGGTGTCCCGTCTTTCCCATTCTATGTGTGCTGACAAGGTTCTATACACGTAGAGGTATGTCAGGAAACTAAATGCACTGCAGGCTCAATTACAGCACTAGGCCTTAACGTTTTAACAATAAACATCACAATGTTATTTTATAGTTATAGTAGGGTGGGGAAAGATGGGACACCTTTATCACGTAATACCCAAATATTTTTTTTCGTGTTCTAAACAATCAACAACGGTATTTGGGAGTCGGAAGGATACAGTTATATAATTATTTGAATTTTCTTTGTTTGCTACTAAATGTGACGAGAAAATAGAACGAAAAGGTGTCCCATCTTCCCCCACCCTACTATATCACCATTTCTATCTCTAGATACCTCCGAGGTCGAGATTCGTAAAAAAGAAAGAACTTCATTTACTCACGACCAAGTCCGTCAACTAGAAGCAGATTTCATGGAGAATCATTACCTTACAAGACTTCGACGATATGAGCTTGCGCTTAAACTGAACTTAACAGAACGACAGGTAAGGTCGGGTCTGGGTCACTATTGTTAACACGTTTTTCTATTTAACCGGTATAACCAGACAGTATAAGATACATCCTGAAATACCGGTCTCTTACCATGTTGTACGCTGCTAGTTCTAATCTCAAGACCTTACTATAAGATACAAAATTTTTCAACGCACAGACTAACTTAGGTGTAATCTTGCACGCAAAATTCCGGCGCCGTGGTATAGTGGTTAGCGCGCCTGCCTGTAACCCAGAGGTAATGGGTTAAGGGCTCGATGCTGCTACCATTGTGGGCGTATGTGTCCTTGGGCAAGACACTTGACGGCAATTGCTCCAACCCAGTGGCTAATGGGTTGTCTAAATTATCAGAAATACATAAAAAAAAAGAAAAAATCCAAAAAAAATTACCTACAAAGTAACATACATGGTAACTCGTAAGCTGGCACGAGGTGTTAAACCCGTGTGATAACGACTGTCGTTTTCCGGCCACGCGAGGATAAAGTAAGTTACATCATCATTCAAATTGTCTCTTCAAGTTTTTTTACTTACTTCGCATAAATATCCCTTCAGCTAAAACCACTTTTTTGTTTCAGATAAAAGTCTGGTTTCAAAACAGACGGATGAAACTAAAGCGTGAAAAGACTTGAAACTGCAGATTCTAGGAAATGTGTTTCTGCTTCTGTCTTGCAGGCAATCTGCATATGTGTTTCATTATGTCTTATTATGTATATAGCTGAACCTATACGTGTATGCACGCTTCCAAGGTATATATACCAAACAATACAAACTACACTTGAACTTGGTACGGTTTAAAATCCACAAACGCAATGGCAGTGGTTAGAACACGATTGCACCGTAAAATAGAAATCCCAACCCTTGGCCTAATAATGAGGTCATAATTGAGAGAAAGAAGGTTCCTAAACAGAGGATTTACATCTTTAACCAACCAATATTATTCGAACATATCAAAGAAACCATTAGAGCCGCCACTACTAGTGTCTTGACCAAAGGAACCCACACTTAAGCCGGACAAGGAAACATCTAGAAAGCATTAGGGGGGGTAAAGATTTTTGAAAAAAGAGACTACACATTTGGCAAAAAAAAAATATTTTTAAAAAAATTAAAAAAACTACTATTTTGATGGAAAAACAAAAAAGAAGGACAAAAAACACTATTTGTCAAAAAAATCCTGTTACCATCATCCTGCCAATCATCACTTTCACTTCCACGACTTCCATCCTCATTTTCGTTCTCACTCTCACTTCCGCTGCTCCCACTCCTCCTCTGCCTTTCTCTTCTTCTTCTCCTCCACCTTCTCCTGTCTCTTCTCCTCCTGAGGAAGCGACCCATCTGATCATTTCCAGAGTGAGAGGACATGTCATCGGAGGATTGGGAGCTGTTATCATCATCGTCATCGTTCCCATCATCCTCATCATTATTCTCCTCCACCATGAAATCATCTTCTTCATCATCATCACCTGGAAATTAAAAAACAAATTTAAATATAAAAAAAAAAAAGTTTAAAACAAAAATTCTTTTTTTCCCCAATTGTCCTTTTTTGTAATTTACCAACCAACCAACCAACCAACAGAATTTTTTTTTTGATAATTAAAAAATGCACAGCAAAAATACCAAAAATCAACTTTTGGCCAAAAATCTCAAAGTATAAATTTTATTTTGCAATATTCCCTGTCCAACATATAAAAAAAGTTCTGGTAAAAAGGCATACCTCGAACTTTACCAACTTCATAAAGTCTACAAACGCTAATTCTTTCGTCTTCGTTATTATCGTCCGAATGTTGCTGACGCTGCAAAAATATTAAAGAATATTAAAAAGAATCTGTAGCCATAAAAACCAAAAGACAAAAATCTATATCTATCTCAACCCATAGTACTTAATATCACCCCATAGTACAGCGACTCTATCTCACCCCATAGCACTTAGTAAGGCAGCAACAGCCATCATAACACAACAGTATGAAACAGAACATCCATGTTTTAAGGACTGCTGTTTCCCGGATACATGATAAAAAAGCAAGTTACATTTATTCATTCATATTTTTTTATAGTTTATACTTTTCTGGGGGTGTTCAGGCATAACAGACAAACAGCTTTAGATATGGTCGTACATTTAGCTGTTTCGTTTCTGACCACTTTTCAAGCTACAAAGCTAGGAAACTTTGTTTAATTTTGGTGAAAGCTGCTTACATCAAACATAATTACCTCAATAACAGCTAAATTACAATCTTTTCCATCAGCAGCAAAGTCATATATTTTATGTTTAGTGTCAGTTACACTGAGTGGTCGATAGTTTTGTGCATCGATAGCAAGGAAGGTTGTGGATCCTGGACTTGAATCATCATTCTCATCTATATCTTCCATCTCCAAATGACTCAGTGATTTTGCTGAAAAATAAATAAGTTTACCAAAAAAAACCCCCCCCCCAAAATATTTTTTAAATAATTCAATTATCTTAAATTGTTTATCACCCTAAAAAAGGAGGTCTCAACCTTATAAATAGTAACTTGTAACTAAGATCTAATTTCCAATTGGTGAATATTATACTTACCAGCATACATAACAGTGCTGTCTCTGTTAAAATGCAAAGTACATTGGTCTATGTATGGAACTGTTCGTAGCAAATGATAATTCCTTAAATCCCACTAAACAAGTATGTTAAGGAAAAGAAACAGAAACAGTTATTAGTGAATGTTAAATACCTAACATACATGAGTAAATAGAGCTGTCTATATTGTAGACATATGTGTCTTTTAGTAAAACACATAACGGCAATTACTTCAACCCAGTGCTACCTATGGATTGTTCAAATTGTCAGTCATACACAAAACAATAAAAAAAATACTGTTAAAACACAATACCTATATCTCAACGACTGTCAGTGCCCTGTTATGCAAGGATAATAAATTACATTCATTTATAAATGGGCAGATAAAATAAGTTACACTGTAATGCAAAAATACAGTTATGCATGTTAGCATAGGCTAAATAATTTTTCACCATAGGCAAAAATGATTGTTTTAACCTAACTGATGTCCTAAGCTTTTACTCTTAAAACTGTTGCTACAATTCCGCACATAAATGATTTTTCAGAATATATTACATGTAAAACATCATTAAGAATTTGATATTTTTAAAGGATACAACTTCTGTGTTGATGATTACTTCCGTTCCTCGTGGGTGAAAAATACCCGACATACTCGAGTTAAACTTATCAAACTTATGGATTGGTTCAGTAGAACTGACTCTAGGATCCCAAAGCAAGCCGTCAGATAGGACAAGATCATCATTTGGTGAAAAAGTAGCTTTGTTACAAGTATATTGCTTTGCAAGGTTCACTTTTTCTAAGGTTTGAATAATTTGGCCAGTGGCTGCGTCGTAAATCTAAAGAAAATTTGGGTTTAGAGTACTGATTTGGGGGGTAAATTACCACTGGTGGCTAAATTTCCTCGTCTAGGCCAGAGGGTGAATGAGCTATTAATCAAAATATTTACATCAGATACAGATTGAAAAATTTTGTCAGTTTTTTCATAAATGAGCACCATTAAAAAAGTTAAAAACAAAAGATAAAAGGGTAAAACATACAAAAATTTAAGAACGTCTGTGCTAGACTCACCAGAGCAGATGAATCTTTAGTTCCAATCACTCGATCTTGAGTGGTCTTGGAAAACTCAACATGGTACGCACCACGATAGTTAAACCTGGTCATATAATGTAATGTTGATATATAACTCATCACCACAAATAAAGAAAAATATTCTCTTGGGTAAACACTAAACATATATCATAACAAAACAGGATCAAACTTATTCATGTAGTCTACTAGACATGCAAAGCTAAAATATTGTGGAAACCTCATTTTTAGTACAAAAAACAAACCATTTTGACTCCATATTCATATATGTATATTATTGACCCCATATAAATTATGTATATATTAAAAGAAAAACCAATTACTTTGACTCCATATTTTCCACATTAAACATGGTGCATGGGTTGCTAAACACTCCTTCTGCAACTGTTAGTAACCTCTCCCCATCCCTTGAAGGTTCAAGACAAACAATTGGAGCATTAGCGCAATTCTCAATCACTCTGTCCTGTTCCGTGTCGAGGCTATGAAACGTGATGTCTCCTTGGAAATTGCCGACTGCTAAGCTCAGGTCATCAGGCTGTGATAGATTTTATTAATATTAATTATAAAACTTTATAAAAAAAAGTAGGATTTACGATTGTTTATGAAGTTTAGTATACCACCTACTACAGATGTGTGTTAATTTGAATAAAACAAAGCACATAAATATAAATAATTTCACATACTTTTCAGAAATTATATTATTGTAATGGATAATGTTAGATGACAATATTATTGTTAACATGTTATTACATAAATACTGAATTAACAGCTAACAACAATTCAAAGTTTGCAGTAATTTATGTGGACACAAACAAACAAATACAATTGTTTAACAACAATTGAAGCAAGATGGTGACTAAATAAAAGTAAACTTAATTCAATAGTTAGTTTGAAATGGGATTTTAAGCGAAAACTATAAATCCAAAAATTTATCTGTTTAAAAAAACACTAAAATATCGATAAATCTGCCTATTAGAAGATAATGAAGTCTAAATAATATTAAACATGATGCAAACTACCCACCATGAATGCACAACATGTGTAAGGAACATTCTCTTGGTCAGGTGGTCGGAAAACAAAACTCGGTCGAAACCTGGATTAACACATTAGTGAATATTAAGCATAATTATAAATATTGATTCTAAAAACTGAAATCGTTTTGACATTGGGTTGTATTGGTTCTTTTACGAAGTTTAAAATCAAATTTACCGTTATTTTTTTTCTTTTTGAAAAGATTCTAAAAGATTCTGTTTCTAGTTTAAATATAAAATAACTTATTTTTTCAAAATTAAATTTGTACTTATTCTTTAACCCCACCTGCTATAGATGAACTGTCGATCACGAGCGCAACCCCCCACACCACCCCATCTGGGGGTGATTTGACGTCGAAAATATCTCGATGCAATGTTTATCGGAGCTTCTGCTCGATACAAAGGCTTCGGACAACAGTGTGACCTGTAGGTGTATATAAGTGGCTTATATGAGACGTGGTAAGAATGGGTTAGATAAATTTCTGATTAAGAATAGCCCCAACACTTTGTTTATTTTTAATCCATTTTCAGTATTTTGGGAAAAAACTTGCACTAAAATGGTCATAGCTTGCACTCCTATGCTATTCTTTCATTTAACGTATTACAAACAAAATATTTAGTTAGTCATGCTTACCTAGAATGAAAACATGAATCATCTTACCCCAACCTACACTATGTAATCCTGGGGCATCTCATCCTAACCTACTATATGTAAACATGGGCCATCTTACCCCAACCTAAAACGTTGCATATTCTATCTTACCCCAACCTACTGCATGTAAAAGGACCTTACCTTGTCAAAGAGAATTCAGGCACGGTTACAACAGGGTTCTCACAATGTGCGTGTTGTGATTTAAGGAAGTCAGCAACTATTGTGTTAAGTGTTGGGGTGTGGGAATCTTTATCAGCACCTAGGAGACCTGGTTCAACTACAGTTACTCGTCCATTTGATGATAATCGATATTTCTGGATGTCCATACCACTGGGTTCGGTGGTTTGACCATTTTCTAATCGGTTACGGAATTTCATTTTCTGCTGGGAAAAATAGAGTGAATAACAAATTTTAATTATTTCTCAAATATTATATACAAAAGCATATAATAAACAGCACATATACTATGTAATAATTGTAGGAAAAAAATAAGCCAAATATATTTATAAGATAAAACAAAAAATTTCTAACTTATACCAACTTTGTAAAGTTTTTATTTCTTGAATATTGCTACGTTTATTCAATAACAACTTATTTTGCAGAATTGAAACACTTTTGGGCATAGTTGTAACCTTTGTGTTGGTGTACACATTTCCAATTTAAAGTATCTTTGTGAACTTTACTTCACTTTAATAGTTGTTACATTCATTTAAGACCAACTTTTATTATCACACAAGAAAACACAGCTCTAACCTTTTGTGTAGGTGTGCACATAACAGAGGAATGAGGGGGTAAAGCTGGGGTTGAACCATGAGCGTGTGTTCCTCTGTTAAAGGAGATTTTCCGACTTGCTGGGGTCGATGCATCTCCAGCACCTCCAGTGAGTGCCTGTAACCACAGTTTTAAAAGTTGGCACTAGGTGCGCCTAACGTGCACTTACACCATGCACTTTCTAAGTGTCAGTTACATACACTGGAATAGCCAGAAATCAATAAAAGGGGGGAGGCTTTCAAGACGTTTTTTACTTTAACTTTATTTTATTCATTTATCAAATATATACACAAATGGAATCGCGACACCACCACTTACATGCCGGACAAGATTCTTTGGAGTTGAAAGCACAGATGGACTGAATGTGGTTGGTGTGTTGAGTGAAGCTTCCTTTGCCAATGATGCTGCACTTGAATGTAAACCAGACCATTGTAGATGGTTGTGTATGAGCTGAAGCAACTCGCGATTATCGTAACGTATCACGGTTTGTGAAACAATGTGAGCCTGGTGATGGATAAATAAGTTAGATAGATAGCAATATAGGAAAATATTAAAACATTATTTTAACTAAGTAAAGATATTTTTGGATTAAAAAATTTTAGAACAAAAAAGTTGTTTTTACTTTTTTGACTTGGTTTGTAAATTTTTATTGGGAAAATTGTGATTTAAAGTTATTAATATCCAGAACAAGACAGTCCAAACATCAGTTATTTAGTCAACCTACCTTTCTTAAGCTTTCCAGGTCCATTCTAAACGCACTCGGCTTCCCAGATACTTGTTCTGTTGTTAGAAAATAAGTCAAAAATATTAGGCGTAAAATGAAGGTATTGTAAATAGCAATGGGCGAAATCAGGTCCAAATCCCAGGTCCTTGACAAGGACCTCACTCACTAAGGTTAAAAAAAAGTATTGCATTTTAAAACCTGTTAGTTCCTCCATGTATTTGCAAAACCTCGCGTGTTGCTTTTTACGATCCTGCATCACTGGTTGTCTCGTCAATGCTTGTAGCTGGCCATTGTTAAACATTGGAAGCATGGATGCAATCTGTTTCACTGTTTCACACCGACACAAACCACACAAGGCCTGAAATAACATGGGAGTGCATCAGTAAGAGTGAATTGAAAATGCAAGGCATAGCACAATAACAAAATGTGTTCGAATAAAAATTTATTAAAAATTAAAAAAGTAGTGCATTAAATGTGCTATGTACTTTTGAATGCAATTTTGATAAGATTACTATTATAAACTTTCCATATGAAATATTTCCTTATGTTTGTTAATTGTTACCATACCTTGCATGCTAGTAACCTCAAATCATCAGCATGAACAGCAGGGTGGGTGATGGTGAGGAGATGGAGCAGGATCTGGATAATTATGGAATAGTTGATAAAAGAATGAATAAACCGTGCTTTATTCTCGCATAGCCGGAAAACGACAGTCGTTGTAACTTGAATGTTCTGTTTCATACACTTCGTGCCATATTACAAGTTACCACAAATAATGTAATCTTTTAATATTATTTATGTTTGATAAAGATGGTATTATGCATATGCTGGTAACAGAAGTAATAATATAGTTTTGTATGAAAATTGAATAGAAGATTAAGTGTACGAAACAGAACACCAAGCCCGGATAAATAAGATATATTCATTAATCTGTAAACTAAGTAACAATACACTGAAGTAGCAAACATATATATATCACCTTGATTCCGTTATTAGTCTTCACACATTCCCACAACTTCCTTCTTGCTTCATCAATAAACTTGGAGACCGATCGATTTTGAGGAGTTGCGTTTACCACCCTACCCACTGTACCTTCAAACTAAACACATTTTACAGTTACACAATAATCAAGTTTGTTCTATAGTAGATTGTCAGGTCGTGCCTTCACGCAACTTTTGTTTACGTTAGAAGTTTAACTTGATAATAATGAAACATAAATAGATTGTTTGTCTACTAGGTGTTGCGACCACACTTATTTTCTTCCAATTAATTGTAAATATAATTTTAAAAGTAAGCGTGATATAACAACTGTTGTTTTGTCGCTATATCCTGTCTTTTAGTTTAAAATGTTTCTAAATCTTCGCTACTGTAATCAAAGAGACAAAAAATTTATTATTTTTATAACAATTTATCATACTAAATAGTGCAGTAATGAGTAAGTTTATTCTATGTGGGTGAGGTCCCCCAGCGTGGCACACCATTGGTCTTAGGATTTAGGCCAGGATTGATCCATTACCCCCAAGGGTGAATGGGTGTTTAAATATGATTGGATATGTAATCTACAGAAGCCTTTATGCATATTAATTTTGCACTTGCTGTTGCTATCCTTTCCACCCTTGAATTACTACCCCTGCATACACTTATTTACCAGCCCACCTTATACTGTGGACCACACACACAATTCACAATGACAGCCAAAGCTGATTTTTGAGGTTCTGGTTCAATTCCTGTATATGATTCTCCTTCTGCTACATTTAACAAGATGCTGTGGAAGAAAAATAGAGAATAATGACTTTTTATCTTGATTGACAAATTATGATTTATATGTAACAGTAAAATATTGCTGCTGTGTTTAGGTACATTGTGTTGTAGCCATGGGTAAAATGGTGTATATTATTAGCAAATCACAGAATTTTACAGGCCTACCAGTAATGAAGTTTTTTCGGCATAAAAATGTAGACAAATTGATTCAGTGAACATCCATGTTATAACGACTGTGTTTGTGGCCATGTGAGGGTGAAGTAAGTTCATTCATTCACACCAAAAAGGCTATTTGCTTATCCATTTTTTTTCAAATAAGATAATTCTTTAGATTTTATATTTAAATGCACACCTGATACCAGTTTCGGGCGTGGAAGAATCCGGAATGTTGATCGTTTCACAAAGTTGCAATTGTGCTTTGGTGGATAAAGTGACTACTGCAAGGCAATCAAGAGCAGAACGTAACGTTTCTGCTTTACCATTGTAGTTGGACCACTCGCATGTGATTGCAATCAACTGTGGTAAATTGTGACTTTTTTATTTGTCATCTAAGATTACTGTATAATACTATATTCATGCAAAAAAACAAAAAGGGTGAAAATAACAGTAGAACTCATTAAACATGAAATCAATTCTATGTCACATAGAAATTAATACAAAAAGTAATAGATTTTAATAATAAATACAAACATGAATACTTTAACATAGATTCTATAATTTTGTACAAAAACATGATTTCGTTTTTTTAACATATTTCAGTAAATTTTTATTTTTTAATTCGGTTTTAACTTTTTGGCGCTAGGAGATATTATTTGAAATACCTTGAGAAGTAATTTAACCCCATCCAGTGTCATGAAAGATTGCACAGGGTGCCAGTTAACAAGCACAGATGGAGGAATAGCTGAGTAAGTTTGTTCCAAGCCAAGCAAGAAGTCAAGATATTCAAGAACATTTTCGCGATCACAATCAATCACCTTAGTAATAGAAGTGTAAGTGATATCTGATATGTGAATGTAATTATGGCTTGTCAGGCCAAACAATTAAGTAATATCGCAGAAAGAGTAATTTAACTATAAGTTGTAGTTTAAAAATTAAAAAAGCACCGGATAAATCACTAAAATTGTAAAATCACTAAACTGTTTATTAAAAAATAAAATTTATTTGTTTTTTGTAATGACTTGAATGAGAATATCAATGCACTTTAGTATGTACATATGCAGGATCATTTAAGTTAAACAAAATTCATTACTTAAGTGAACTTTTAAAAACGACAAACCATTCATTTATATAAACAGGTGTACATGAAACTTGTAGGTTCAAAGAACATTAAAACAACACATGAAACAAACTTAATAAAAAATAGAATCAATGTTGAAATATAATTTAACAAATTACCTTTGATTGACTCGTATGACGTGAAGTGTCTTCTTGAACTTGTAATTGTTGTTTCACCATCTTTACTTTAATAAGAAGGTGAGTTTCAAAGTATCTGAATAAACAATAAATGTTCCAAACAACCATTAAACAGAAACTTAAAATAGAGAGTGATTTAGGATAGGCTATATAAATGCATTGTTTGTAATATAAGAACTGTAGAAATTATGCGTAAGATAGAGGCCTGTTTTGAATAACAGTGTTGTAATTACAGAATTGAAAATAATACAAAGACTGAAACTAAAAAGAATAAATGTCATTTATTTATTGATTTATACTTGCTTGGTGGGGCATGACAGTTGTTATAAAACTGGTGTTTTTTGTAAATTTGCCGTAAGTGGTTATTATCTGTTTTGTTTTTTGACTGACAATTCGGACAACCATGGAAAACTGCTCAGTTTGAGCAGTGACTGTTATGTGCCCGAGGACACATACACAACACATCCACAACAAGGCTAGAGACGAGCCTTGAACACATATCCTCTGACCTCTGGTATATGTAAGCTCTAACCACTGAGCCACAGGGCCAGTATATAAAAATATATATGTATTTATAATATATATAAAAACACCCACTTTCTTAATGTTGCACAGGTAGTGCGTGCAGCTTGACGGTACGTATACTGGTTCTCCTCATCAGTTACGTTGATTTCCCCATCTCCACTGATGATCGGAAGAGTACTCAGCACGTTTAGGAGTTTACGAAGAGCATTCTGTGAAAAATCAGCCACAATAACTTGACCAAAAGCTACTAAAACATTTTAGAAAATCTTTAGACAAAAAACTAATACTATAAAATAAAACACAAAAAAGCTACTAAACATTTAGTTTTACAAGAATGATAAAATCATGTTTTATCATTTGGTTAAAATGTTTGGCACTGTACATTTTGAGATTCAATCATGTTTTACAGTTTTTGTGAAAAACTCTTTATTTAATTTTTAAAAAGAGCCAGTTTAAACTGTTTTTTTTTTCGGTTTTCCTGTGTGAAACAGGCACCAAGGCACGCAATAGTTTGTACCTGTTGGTCAAACAACTTGAGGATGATTCGGAATTGGAAAGAAATGGAGAAGAAGAGAGCAGCGTGGCATCTTCCGGACTCATGGGAGCATTCAAGGAGCCATGCTGTGTATTTGACCAAGTTAAGTAAAACCTAAAATCAGAAAAAAAGCATTTTAAGTTAAAAGAGACCTACAGTTTCGGAAAGTTTACGAAGACCAAAAATCAAAATTATATATTATGGTCAAATTGGATCTAAGATTTTTTCAAATGTTTTTTTACTCGGGTTTTTTTCCTTTTTTTTCTGAAACTGATTTGTTTTGTGAAACTTTTGAGGTAACCTTACTTACTTTAGAAGGAAGCTGGCAAATTCTATCCATGGCGTCTCGGTTATAAGCAAGATAGTAGAGACAGATAGAAACACCTGTAGCACCCATGGAGGGACGAATAACCGACAGAAGGCGTTGAACTCCTAAATTTTCAACAAATTCTGCAGCAATCTGATAAAGTATTTTAATGTTGGTAAGGCTACTAATATTCTATGGCTCTATGCAATATATATAAAATTAGAATATCCTATTTTAAAGGGACAATTCAAATCATTTTAAAAACAAAAGTGTAATATATTATGTCTTTTTTAAAAGAATATGTACGTAAAAGTATTCTATTCCTGAGATTTAAGGCAGAGTTGGCCTGTTACCCTGAGTGCTACAACCCATTTGGGAATTTAGTAAGTGTGTAAATATTTATAACCAAAAAAATTCTAAAACACCTTGTTGTGACAAAGAAGAGAAGCAAAAAATCGAAGAGCAGAGAACGTTAGCAAGCCATCGTTAGTTATACTTTTTTCAAGATAATGTCTGACCAGATCAAGAGCTTTTAGTTCAAGGAAAATTGAGAGAAGATCTTGATATTCACCTGGTGGAAAAAGCAATAATAAAATAAAATAGGTGAGGAATTTAGGTGTTGGTATCTTTATAAAAGAGAGGGAACTTTAATTGCTACTAAATATGCAGCAATCAAAATTTGACACCTTATGATGTACCAGAGCGATTTATATTCCGACAATTCTTAGCATCATCTTAATTAAATACAGCTTCATTTTGAATTTGCAGATATCCATATATATTATATATATATATACCAGATAAGAAAATGTTTGTTTTTTTACGATATTTTTTTTCTATATCTTATCTACAAAAAAAAAATATATATATATATTTACAATTAAAATAATACCTACCAAGTGGAGTTAAGAAGTTAAGAATATATCGTTCACAAACACTTGAAGATAAAGGAGGTGCGAGACTGTAGGAACATCCAATAACTATCGGCATCATGTCAACCCTGGGATAAAGAAATATTTTATCAAAGAAAATGCAACTTAGGATTTGGAAATCCACTGTCTAGAAATTGGTAGAGCTAGATTAGGTTAGTGCAATGCTATGGGCTGAAGACCAAGTTTGCAAAAAAAGGAATAAATTGTAGTTGTAGAACAGTTCTAAGTTGAAAATACAACAAACTGAAACGGGAAACCCAATTAAATATAATGTATATTTAATACATATATAGGGAGTAAGTCAGATGATAAAATAATCCTGCAGTTAAACCAGAAGACCACGATGTCGATGAGTGTACTATAAAAAAGGCACAACCAGTAAGTAAACACAGAACAAATTACAAACTAAGTGACAAAACAGCATTCGCTGACAAATTTGCCCCACACACTTACCAACTACTATTGCTAACTTCGCTATCCATTATCTCATTCATCAACGGCAAACTTATGAAATCCTTTTTCTTTTTCTGTGCTGGTGATGATAATGGTGACTCTAATGACGAACCAACGTTATTTTCGGTTTGATTCTTGTTATGTAAGGTTTTTGTTTCATGTTTTTCTTTTTTTGCTTTGCTGCATTCCTCTGTAGCAGACAGTTTCCGCTTTTTAACACTTGAGTTTTTTACAGGGTTGG
Organism: Ciona robusta; assembly: GCF_009617815.1. NCBI lineage: Eukaryota > Metazoa > Chordata > Ascidiacea > Phlebobranchia > Cionidae > Ciona > Ciona robusta. The sequence goes on along the minus strand of NC_143242.1, from coordinate 6,004,752 downwards.
ATGTTGTGTCAGTTTGATTGCAAGAAGTTGTTTCTGGTTGCTTTGGTTGCAAATCACACTTCGTTGTCTCAGATTGTTCATTTTCAGGATATTTTCCAGGCTCAATTAAATTCCATAACCGGCGCAATAAAATTGGAACCTAAATATTCAAAATAAACTTTACTTTTTAAACAATCCAAAAATCACAAATAAATATATACACAGATTTATGCTATGCAGTAATGTAACAGATTGGTTTCTCTACTCTGGTAGAGTGGCAAAAGTGCCATCCCAATTCTAAAGAGATATATTTACATACCAATGCAGAACTTTCACTATGACGCTGGGAACATATCTCATGATGTTCCAACAAATAAGAATATATTCCAGTGGCGTATGTACATAGAGGTTCAGGTTTTGTTTTGATCCAACGCTCCAGTAAAGTAAAAGCTTCCGTCTAAATTTAAACATTTTTATTAAAAAACTCCTTTTTTGTAATGACACTGTCGACCGAATACAAACATGCCACTAGAAATGTAAGGATCTTTACTTTTGTTTTGACAATTTTATATTCATAAAATTAGGGCAACAGAGTATTGTATGTTAAAGATTTTACTGGCCAATGCTTCTTAAGTTTTTTTACTAGCTTTGCAATTGCTTTTAATGGGAGGTAATCGGTTCTTGGAAAATAGATAATACCAAATCAATTAAAAAAATTAAAAGTAATCAAATTTCTTACATTTGATGAAAAGATTTTTGTCATGTCCAGACCAGGCATCACACCAAGAAGAAAACGTGCCGACACTGAACGAAGTGATGTCTCGTTATCATCAGGATTGGTGGTTGAATGCAAATATGTGTTGATTACTTTGTCCAAGAACTGACTATGGTGCTTGGTAAGAACTTTAAGGAATTTACCAAATGAACAGTTGGGTATGATGTAAACTGTGGGAAAGTGTAATGGTTAGATGGATGCTACACAACCAAATAAAGGTTTAGAACAAAAACTGCAAAACATGACTGAATTTTAAAATGTATTGGTATAATAACTAGAATATGCTTACTTGGATGTCTATCATCAAATGGATCTGGATCCTGTTTATGAAAATCTTCAGTTTCTTTTTCAACTCGTTCAGAAAGTCTGAATAAAAAAAAGTCTGTTTAAATTTACCTGCACAACACAAATACTGTAAAAAATATAATATAAATCACATTAATCCAAACTTGTACAACAAACAATATATATAATATATATATATATATATTATTATTTTATATATATAAATCTTAAATGGTAGCCATTGAAAGCTTATTAATGACAAACTAACTTTGTTAGAATTGATACAGGTTCACATCCAGGTTCAGTGCTTTCTAACTGATTTAATTCCTCCATTATTTCACTGAGATATGTTTTAGCATCATCAGTGGCTGTTGGTGCAGTTGCAGCAGCCATTTTGTTAGTAACAGATTGTAGGCTGTGTTATATTGTAGTTAGGCTGTGTAGAAAACAATGTAATGGCGTATTAATATAATGTATAACAACAAAAATTTACAGATATCATAGCTTATCAGAATACAATTCTGAATTCTTTATTCCTAAATTTTCCAACACCATGATTGTGTCTTCAACACAGATATGATGAGTAAAGTTAATAATAAAATAAAAAACAATTGAAAAAAAAACAAGAATTACTTTCTGAACATGGAATGAAAAATGTAAATATCCATGTATGTGAATAACTGCAGAAAACATATTATTTTAAACCTTGAAACTTAAAATCAGTTTTTAAAGGTTCAATAGTGTGCTCATGTCCTTTATTTATCGTGCTTTTTAGTTCTCGAGCTGCATGTGAAAGTTGAAGGGTGGCTTCTGGATGAGCTGTTCCAGGTAGCAAGGTACACTCCCTCTCCAGTAGCGCAGATATTCCATCTAGTAAGTCATGGAAACCAAAAGAAAGAGCGGCACGTCGCAAGCGGTTTAAATCTTTGTAAAAAACATGCGATTTTTCTGGTAGTTTTTTGGCGCTGCGTAGAATTTTCTGCACGTCAGTCTGTAGCCCTGTGGCACGAGTCCACGCTACAGTTGGTTGGGAATAACTTCTTTTCATAAACCTTTTCGACTGAACTGGGAAGCTGGGAATTGAGGGCTTCTTGCTGGATAAGCTTTCAGGCCACATAGAAGCAGGTGCTAGCTGGTTGAAGTTACCCAGCCATGGTATGCAGTTCAAACCTACAGGGAGTATGGATAAAACCAAGTTTGATTTAGTTTTGCTGTCCGCCCATGAATAGATGATGCCAAACCATTCAGTGGCTAATTTCACCAGAGCAACTTTACTCTCCATTTTTAAACTTCCATGCAATACAACACTAAATGATGGATGGGTTGAAATGTCTTCTACCTCTGTTGGAGTTATTGGCAGCAAAAGATGGCGGGATAAAACAGGGGGGTTTCTGATGTCTGATATATTAAGAAAACCAACAATACTTATTTTATCTTTAACTGTAAAGATTTCAGCTTCTAATGAACTGTTGATCGACTTTTGAGCTTTTGGTGAGGGAAAAATTGAAATTCGACTGGAAAGATTCCCACAACTTAATGTTGTTTCAAAAGTTTTTAATGTATTGTTTAAAAATTTGTCAATAGATGTCGCAACCATGCCTGGCAAACCCATTTCCGGGGTTTTTGTTTCAAGTAGTGGGACAACTGAACCTAAATCTTCATTTATCTTCAATATTTCATGCAATAAATAATAGCTGCCACTCAATTTCAAATTCTGTAGTGTTTCAATGCAGAGGAAATGTAAGTTACATGGAAATTCAAACAAAGAATTTTTGGTTTGAGCATTTTTAAAGGCATCTAGACTTTCTACAGACACAATCCCACCATCAGTGATAACTATTACAGTGCAAGATTGCATTCGACCCCAAGTTTTTACAACAAAATGATTCAGATAGTTTACAAACGAACTAAAATCAGCCTTGTCGCCAATCTTAAGCGCTTTCAATCCGTTTTTTAGCATGGAGAGATCCCTTGTAAAATCACTTAGTACAGTAACACTGGACGAACAAGATAACAGCGCCATGCTTTCCAGCTTAAACTTACTGGTAACGTGATCCAATATTTGGTTTGTGCATTCTTCTGCAATATTAAATCTCGTTGTCTTTTTTTCTTCGCCCTCAAACACATTGCGCCACATAGAAAGAGACGCATCAACAGCAACAATAACAGGCATGGTGCACTTTCACAGCTTCTTGGAAATTCCCTTAACAATGACGAAAAACAAACCCGCATTGTGACATAACAAAACAGATGAGCGCAAGGTTTGTTAAAACAGAAGTCTCACCCCGCAATTCGCCATTGTCACCAGGTAGGCAGGTAACATATGAAGCACTTCGTTAGCACGACTAGTTACCCACTTTAGTAATAGTTGGGTCGGGTATTATCGTTGGCCACTGTTGTCAATCTATATAATAACTTTGGTAGTAAGCAGAGACATTTGAAGAATTATAAAACTGTATCCTCAAGACTCCCATAGACCATTGTAAATGGTTCAAACACGATCGGGATGTTTAGACCAGAGTCGTATAAACACCGAGTAGTCCAACTGCCGTCTATGTGGGTCCAAAATAGAGCAAAAGTGGTGACTTTGACAATGGGTTTAAACGAACTTGTTAAGTTTTGTTTGTGTTTTCCTATTGTGGGAAGGTGTAAAACAGCTTCTATTTACCTTACCAAACATTTTTTTGAAAAACTGTATAAATTTAGCCGCATTAAATGACTAAAATGTCGAAAATCAACCGCTTCTAATTCTAATTTTTGACTTTTTTTGACACAGAAAACAAATAACACATGTTTTTTACATTTTTTAACCTTTAAATTTGTTTTTAGGCCCAAATTTTTCTGCAATTTACCGAAAAACATACATTTTCCCTATACCTACTGTGTTATTTTGGACCCAAATTGCCGTTCAATTTGTGTTTTACGTAACAATGGGTTGGACTACTCGGTATTTCTATGGCTCTGGTTTAGACATAATGTGCTAAATGCGTCCCGTCTTGCCTCACCTACTATATCTCTGAAAAGAGATAGAATCAACTCACCTGCTATAACCGTGAACTAAATACAAAGTGAAACTAAAAAAAGGTGTTAACAACTCGTTCCCATTCATTAGAGCTCTGCTCTCTTGTTATATCGTATAAAGTTTCAGCAATTAAGGAGAAAGGAATTCAGAAATTTAAATGTCCAGGTATACAAGCGAGTATGTAACAATTATTCTTTACAATTCTAGCTTAAAAATCAATAAACTTATGTTGATCCATGAAGCTAAATTTCCACGAGATATTTATAAACCTGATTAAAATCTATTCCCTGCAGCTCTGCCACAACAAAACACGCATTGAACCAAAGCTTACAAAACTCCGATCTGTATTTCAAGGTCAAGCATTCGTTTACATGAAGAATGAAGTGCGGCCATTTCGCTCGAAACTATAAATATTTTCGTCGCAGCGACACAAAATGTATAAATCGCAATTTGCATATCGTTGCAAAGGCACAAAGTTGGGCTTTAAAATATAGTTTGAAAAAAATGTTTACGTTAAAGTCACTTCAAATTACACAGCTGTACGAAATGTGCAAAACAAGAAAGTTTGTTTCTGAGACCTACGGGTGTAATTTTATGTTTATATTAATTTTAGCGCAAACTATTTTCTATTTGGTCATAGCAGAAAATATAATGCTTATATTTACTGGACGAGACAGTGCATAAACAATCGTCTTTATAAATATAAATATACAGTGTTACCGCGAGCGGCTGGTTGGTTTAGTTTAAAATTTTCCTAGCGGCGATTTCTTCTACATGCAGAACGCCCTGTTTATATACAGATTAGATTGAAAGAACCGACAAATAATATTACGAGACCGGTTTAAACTTTCTGTGTGAAACAGCCTTCTAATCACCCCTATTCAAGTGCCGTCGCTGTTCGTACGATTTAAGAGGATTGATTTAGATGTTCCGCTAAGTGTCCGATTCCGTTGCAATGTCTGACTGGAACATACGATTTTGAAACTCCGTTTTGTCTGTGTTTGTTTTGCACTTGATGATGATTCCAAATTAAAAATTGTTTACGGATGGGGCAATTGTTTGTAGTGTTCGGACGTCTCGGGGTGTCTTTTGAAGTATGATGTGTAAGAATACTGTCATTAATGCACCTGTTAGAAACACTGGTGAATATGGCATCTTAAATAGTCAGTGGTTTTGAGAATCAAGTTTAACAACGAAAAACATAACCTTACCTGTCATCCTAGTATAGCATCTTCCATTATTTCATTTTTCGATATCTGCTGAGAAGTAAATGGACCGTTCGGATATACTTGGTTATTGCTGGGGACAACGCTATCATTTCGCCATAAGTTTTGTACGTAGGAAGGTTGTGTGTAGTCTGTATTTGAGCTTCCGTCTTCTGTATAAGCTGAATAAGAAGGTAAGCTATGCTTCTCGGTGGATGCGGTTGAGGCGTGGTGCTGTGGTAGGCAAGGCTGAGGTGTATGTTGTGGGTAACCGTTATATTCACAATGAGTTGGATAAACCGCCTGGTCATGCATTCTATGGTAAGCGATCGATCCAGAATAAGAAGGAGAGGCTTCCGGGACAGCTTCTTGCTTTCCCATTCTCCACAAAGATTCCGATTCCATCCTTTGAATTCTGCTCCTTAACTCCTGATTTTCGGTCTCTACGATGCGGTTGCGTTCAAGTAGCTCGGAAATTTGTCTTTCCAGGCTCAGCATCTTTGCTTTCTTTCGATCTCGGGCTGCCTGGGCTGATTCTCTGTTTTTCAGTTTCTTTCTCAGCTCTTTGTCAGTGACGTGTTCGAAGCTCTTTCTTGGAGTAGTGGATTGCTGTTGGGCTGAGGTACTTGGCTTGTCATTTACAAATACATCAGTGCTGCTGTTTCTTGAGAAGTCGACTTCGTTTGAAGAAACGGGGGAACCCGAACTGTACGAAGCATGATCATACCCCCCTACTGGGTCTATCATAGAGTATTGATTAAAAACGGGTTGCGAGTTTTTTACAACACAGTTTGTAGTATGGTCAATGCCATTGAAAGCACCGTCTTGTGCAAGAGGTGGCGGCGACTGTACTTCGACTGAATCTAAATTATTCTGCAACGACTCAAAACCAGAGAATGAGTTTCCATCTTCTATATTTAGCATAATATTATCGCAGTTTTCCATGTTGAAGGCTTGCCCAATGTCAACGGATGGGGAAGCACTGGACGGGGAAGAAGACGTGGAATAAGATGACACGCTCATTTTGGGTGGCGATCTTTGTCCAGATACCCTTCTGCCTCCTGACTGAAAGCTTTCATAATTTGCTTCACGAAACTGTGAAACCAGCATGTCGATGACTTCGAAACTTTATTCTTCTTTTTCTATTAATAATAAAGGACCTGTGTCCAAAAACGTCGGTTGGTGAAATACTATTAGTCCAATGTTGCAAAACAGAAGCCAGTTTCTGATAAATCGTCTATTCTAATTTGCATCGCAACGAAAGTAACCTGTAAGAGGAAAACAAACTTTATAATATATTCCTATAGGTTTACTATACATGTTAATAAGTTAATATCAACCAACCGCTCGCTATTATATAGACTAATCAGAATTATACCACGCTCCTATTCCTCCATTACCGACAGTCGCATTTGATTATGTCGATTGCTTTCTTAATTACGCGTTCCAAAACTCACGGCCAAGTAAAAGTCACTTGAGATGGCTTCTATTGCGATTTTTGCCCCTAACAGATACATTAATTGAACATCGTTCTCTTAGTAGAGGCAACCTTGCTACTCGAGCGACTTCTAAAACCAGCGTTCATTTCAAGCGCTTGTAAATACAGAAATAAATCCTCTCTGCGACGACCCCTGCGTTCCAGGGCCCACAACCAGTGTTCGATATCTGTAGAGAACACCCTCTAAACGTGCGATGGCCCCGAGGTGATGTTCAATTGACTGCCCGGGCGAGGTTATGTCGGCTCATCCCATGCAAGACTATGCGACCGAGAAAGAAATTGAAACCTGGTTTATGATGTCGACTCTCGACGATTTGACGCTTACTAATTTTACGATTTCTCGCTCGATTACGATCGAGGGAACTTTATACATAACGACACCTATCTAAGTGAACACAATTGTGATCTTTATTTAAACCCTTTTATATCAAACATTTGGTATCTGTGACATTTTTGCGATATGCCTTTAGTAATTGTGTCGAATTAAATGAACTTGACACTCGTATACATTTAAGCGAATACATGCTATCGTTCATTCAATATAGCCAGTCACATGTGTATAAGTAGAAAAGACTATAGCACAAACATACCCTATATAACTGTGGTCAGTGCGTCCAGACAGCATGCATGACCATGTGGTGACTCACATTTTAAATTACGAAAAAACATGCGTCGTTAAAATTATTACAACAGTTTTAAAATGGAACGAATATACATTGGTTTAACGTTTTAGGGAAATGATAATCGGTACTTTATTTTGTTTCCACTGTCAGAGTAACGAAGATCAGAAATCAAATGCGTTTTCCTTAAACTGAATTATAAACTTACCGTGTAAGCTCCACTACTGATTCAACAACGAATTTCTGACCATTAAAAACTCTGAACTGTCACAACTTTGTGCAATGAAAACACCTATGCATGTGCTTCTAAAAGGCAAAGTGGTGAAATATGGACAATCTACACCTCTTCTATTCTACTTTGCAGATGGTTGCAAAGCACTGGCGTTTGTTCGCTTTCGAGATATCCTAAAAAGGAAAAAAGAAGTTCGTGCATTGGCTTATACAGCATCGTCTAGCGATTGAAAATATATACGAACAATATTTCTTTTTTTGCATATATTTCATTTATCAACAACGAAAAAACACATTTTAGATGGTAAAAACTAACTTTAAAACGATTAGCGACAAAATAAAAATACTGGGTGTGGGGTTCGAACCCACGCGGACATTCGTCCATTGGAACTTAAGTCCAACGCCTTAACCACTCGGCCAACCCAGTTGACGATGTCATTACCCTAAGTAACTCTGAAAGAAAGCAAATTGGAAATATTAGTACAGTATTATAGGTACGTTTTTACGTGTTTTAACCTGATGTAACGCTGTCGCTTTGGTCAAATGTAGAGGACGAGAGTATGGAATATGTCATGAAATTCAAAATACGAAAGCGAACTGGGTTGGCCGAGTGGTTAAGGCGTTGGACTTAAGTTCCAATGGACGAATGTCCGCGTGGGTTCGAACCCCACACCCAGTATTTAAGCTGGCAGCAATTAGTTTTAGTTTTAGTTTGTTTAACCATTTTGCAAAGATGTTTTATGCTCGTTCCCCCATAGATGATAGTATTCATGTTTTCGCAACAGGGATTGCATATAGACAATCGCTATAGCGAAAACAGAGGTAAACAAGTCGTGTTTAGCCTTTATACGGAAACTAAAGTAATTAGAAGTTAGGAAAGAATGGCCACAGTTAGTTCAAACGAGAAAAATAAAAAGAAAACGAGATCATCTACCAAATCTTACATTTGCAAATATTGTGATAAAAGTTTACATGGGCCGGGTTCACTTGCGTATCATTTAAGAACACATACGGGTGAAAAGCCTTTTAAGTGTGAAACTTGTGGCAAGGAATTTGCAAGTAAAGCAAATCTGAAAAGACATGGATTAATTCATCTTGGAGTGAAATCACATAAATGTGATGAATGTGGAAAGTCGTTTTTGGACAATCAAAGTTTGGTCGCGCACCAAAAATTTCATACTGGTAAACGAGACTATCAGTGCCCTGTGTGTGGTATGTGGTTATTTACCTTTTCTGGTTTAAAAACACACAAAAGAATGCACACTGGTGAAAAGCCATTTAAATGCAAGATATGTGACAAAGCATTTGGACAAAATCATAATGCGAAGCATCATTATCAAGGTCACTTTAAAACTCATCCTTCGAAATGTGATATATGTCTTACTGTTAATATAAACCTAAAACGTGACTTGGAAAAGTCACTTGAAAAGTTTATAAATGAAATTCCTTCAGCGGAGTCGAGTAATGCAAAATCGCACCAAAAGATTGATACTGAGACAGTGCTGCATGTTAAAGAACACATCACACAGTACATTGCATTTACTCCTTACACATGCAATATATGTGATGCAAGGTACAGCCAGAAAAAAAATCTGCGATTCCATAAAATGAGTCATACCGGAGAGAAACCATTTAAATGTAAAGTATGTGGTATAAAATGCCGCCGGCCATCAGCTTTGAAAACACATATGCGGGTCCACAGTGACGAGAGGCCTTACAAGTGTCAAATTTGTGGGAGAGGTTTTAAAGATAGTGGTACTGCTGCATCACACCAAACTACACATTCTAAAGAATGTCGTTTTAAATGCTTACTGTGTGATAAGCCCTTTAGGTGTAAAAGTAGTTTAAAGAATCATGAAAAAGTGCACTACCAGTAGTGAAAACCTACCTTTTAAGGAAAGCAAAATACTTTTTTTTAAATTCTCAATTCTGTTTCATTTGAATTAACAGGCACAACAGATTGCTTTATTAGGGTATGACACTATATCGGAGTTTTTTATTTTAATATTTTTAGAAAACTTGATATGCGTTGCCCTACTTTTATAAAAGTGTAATATGCAATTTAAAATGCCACATACATACATAGTATATAAATATTTGTAAAACAAGTATTCATGCAACTTTGTATATCTTTCTGTACATGAACTATATATATACTAGACCAACAATTTAAATGCTTGCCAATATAGTGTCTAATTTTTTGCCAAATGTTTTGTGCAATTTTTGCGTAAATTTTTGCTCTATATATGTACACGGCTAATATACAATTTTCTTATCGTTATTTTATTGAATGTACTTACACAACAAGTATTATTAGTTATAACACATTTTAAATGCAATTGCCAGAGTGCCCAATATTTGCTTTATTATAATAATTTGGTCTTCTATGTTAGTATTAAGCTGTTACTCTAATATATACATATTATAAATCTTATTACTTGCCATAAACATATCACCAGGTTTTAATTTTGTTTTACATTCATATATATAAACATATCACATGTTTCACAACTGCATTTTTCATATATGTTTGATGTTTGAATTATATATTACTTAACAGCATCATTTCCTAACACTTTTTAACACACAGCCTTTTACAACAGCGTTTTCATATTCCAGTTAAAAAATTATAATTTTACAGATTATTTCGCTACTTAAATTTTGTGTGAAAAAGCAATTACTTTTAAACAATTGTTAAACCAAAGCTAAAGCTTACTAACATTTTTCATTGCACAGAGATTCTTAGGTATTGCAGAATCGATCTTTCAAAATGTCGGATGTAATGAGCAAGTCCTTGGGATTTGCAATGGAATATATCAAAGGAAAAACACAATCAATTGACCACCCTTACACCATACATGAATTTTTGTCCACTGTTTCTAAAATTTCAAACTCAAAAGACGAAATTTTGGTGCTGTCAAAATTCCTGCAACAAATGAAGGATCATTTTAATATATGTCCATTGATAAGGCAAAGACAAAGCTTAGTGACATTAACCTACTGTTGCCAAATGCCGGGAATAAAATCGGTGGTCAAACTTTTACACGATGTTGCTGCTGTAGTGATCACATTTGTTGAACGGGCAAAGTCAGTAAAGGATAAGCGGCTCGGTTATTTAGCTTTAACCACTTTAGCGGATATTTGCGACAATGAAATTGTATATCTAGCTGTTAACACTGTGGTAAAAGATGTTGCTTCAAAAAGTCCTGCTGTTATTATAATTGCTTTGAACTGCATGGTGCACATTGTGAGCATCGATATAATACCTGTGTTACTACCGATCGCTGAGAAGAGGTTATCACATTCTGATGGTAATGTACGCGCCAAAAGTGTCATGGCGCTCCACAGAATGTACTTGGTGGGACCAGAGTTTGTACACAGCCTACAGCGCCATTTGAAGCAGGCATTGTCTGATAAAGATCCTGAAGTTATGGCCACTGTACTACCATATGTGTACGATGTTTTAAAGGTAATTTTAAATATATTTGTTACAACTTCATAGTTTTATATTGTGTGTTTTCTGATGGTGTTTGTAAAATTTAGTTTTTTGCATGTACATAAAACGGATTTTCTCATCAAATTTAATACAAACATGACTTCTGACATCATGGTAAATGGTTTTAGTTTTTAAATCCAAATGTGTGAGTGGAAAATTATATCAAACAAATGGGCCATCATGTTTGTATTGAAACTAGTTAGTTGGAGTTGTAATTAACACGATATAAGTTTTAATTTTTTTCAGACAAATCCTGAATTGAGATCTTCATTTGCACCGAAACTAGTCCACATTCTGAAACAAGTTGTTAAAAATCGCCTTCCAATGTACATGTCAAGACAAGGTGTTCCAGCTCCATGGGTTCAGATCAACATAATGAAGAGCCTGTTCTTTTGTGTGGATAATTTGAAAGAGAATGATTCTCTTGCAAATATACTAATAGAAATATTAAATCGTGGCCAGGTAAAACAGCTGGTTATTTTATAACTTTCTTTTACATTTAGCTTCAAATAAAATTTTTCAAAGATAGTGATTTATATGTGTAGTTATGGATTTAATGTAGACATTGGTTATTTATTTGTGTTTTGTTACTTAGTGTATATACTGTTAGTGTTTTGTTAACTATATAAGCAATGGATAATCCTATGCTATAATGTAATTCTACTGTAGACCCTTCGGGTCACTTTTGTTAATGTTAGTATACAATATGTATATATTTGGCCAAATAAATTTCTATTCAACAGAGCCTAAACAACACAGCATCCTACTCTGTAGTCGCTGAATGCACACATTTGATTTCAAGACTTTATGATGCTAAGCATGAAGCATTTCAAACTGTGCTTGGTTGTATGGGTTGCTTTCTACATTCCAAACATCCAAACTTACTTTTAGTGGGTAAGTTTTCAATGTATGTTATGCGATTTCAATGTACAATATGCTTGAATGCTTACCCAACCATGCGTTTAAACGCACTGTGGGTGATTTACTGGATCACTGTTAGGTGTATATGATGATACTGACAGATATAGATGTCTTTCTGCTTCTGACCCGATTAAGAGACAAGTACATGTGTGATGTGCCAAATGCTGCACCAGTAAAATTATATAGTTATGTCTTATATATATGTTGGTGAGTGGTATTTTATTAACTAATTCACCAAAATTAAACTGCTAAAACAAAAAGTAACCAGGTCATGAACAGAGGTTATTCTGTGACCCATGACGGTTTGTAGTGTTTGTGTATTTTTAAAATTGTGGTATTTTTATAAAAGTAAGAGAATTTGGACAGTATTAGTCTAAATTGTTTAACCATGCTTCCATTTGTATTTGCAGGTTTGCAGCTTTTAAGTGAGTTGACCACAGTTGATTCAACGTGTTGTGTCCAGTATCAAGATATTATAATTAATTCATTGAGTCATCCAGACATGACAGTAAAAAAACAGGTTCTGTCGGAGTGTCATATGTATACTTAACGACTTTAAACATAATAAGTGTTTTTAATAACAGTGCATATGAGCTGCATGAGTGCGTGACCATACTCAATATGTTCTTGTGTATAAAATTAAACACCTAGATGCCAATGTACGTTTCCTCATCCTTTTAAGTTTATACACCCAACACCTATGTCTAGTGTTCAAAACTCCAAAAAGAAAATGAGACATTTATTTGAAATTTTGCAGACTTTGAACCTGATTCGCGTTTTAACAAATCCAACCAACTACAAATTAATATGCAGTCACATGATTGAGCAGTTGAAAGAGACATCTAGTGACAAATATTTTACCTCAAACTTCAGTAGGCAGATTGCAAGCACTGCAGAAAAATATCCTTTTTTAATTTAGTTTTGTCACTGGTTATATGTAGATTTATATTTCGTATACAGGCTGTGGCTAATTATAATTGTGTTGTCTCTTAAAATAAGAGTGTAAAAACTACTAACCTTTTATTTTGGCATATTATTACAGTTTGAAATCACTGCAGTAACTGTTTTTTATTGCTATTTTCTGTCTATATAATGCAGCATGTCACTAAGACCAACAGGACTTGCATAAAAATTATAAAAACTTTTCTACTCTAAACTAAACATATTGAATTCTTTATTGTATCATATTAGACATTAGACTGTTAGTCTTCTGCTTTTCAATGTTGTTTTATTTCCTTAACCTCTTTTTCACGTTTTCAACCGAGGAAGCTTGGCTACTCGCAACTTTGCACTCTGTTCTGACCTCAGGTGGTGAGAATGTGTGTCCAGAAGCGTGTAATAAACTACAAGTGTGTTTAGGCAAAGGTAAGTTTTTATATTTTATTCTACAAAACAATTAACAACAACTGCTCTAACCTAGTGATCACTAATGAGTCAGCCAAACATAAAAAATATGAAATACCTCCCAAAAAATAATCACCCTCAAAATAACAGGCTTCGTAACGCGTGAGCTGGCACGAGGTGTATGAAAAAGAACACCCATTTTTGTATTATTTAAAACATTAACATTGGATGTGGAATAATCGTCAGCTAAACAATACAAGTGATTTTAACTAACCTACTCTAACTTAGTGTCTAAATGTTGTCTGTTTTTAAAACAGCGAGCAAGAGTTGCATTGAAAACGAAGTAAACCTTTGCCTGAAACTTCTAGAAACTTCTTTGTCATCTGTTCACCTTAAACTGGTGGTGTGGGTGGGTTAATGCAAAGTAAATTAGTATATATTAAATGAGTGTAACTTACTTTATCATCACATGGCCGAAAAACTACAGTTGTTATAACAGGGGTGTTTATACACCTCATGCCAACTTACGAGTTACCATGTATGTTTGTAGGTAATTATTTTGGAGGGTTTTTTATGTATGGCTTATATTGAATAAAATATGGCTGTAAACATAAAACATTTAAATTCAAAGAAATAGGTTCTGATATAGGATTAAATTAATTTTAGTAAAAACCTTTATGGAATTCCATGTATTTTGTAAAAAAGAATATTTGTGTATTGATTATTGAATTTTAAAAAAAATTATGAAAATGTTTTTTTTAGGTTCTAGGAGAATATGCTGACTACATGGTGTGTGAAAATTCAAGTGAAACTGTTGCTTTGATTTGTCAGTGCTGTTTAATAACTTTTCAAAATAACAAGGTAACTTATTAATCTTAAGTTTGCAATTTGCGTTACACTCTAAAGCTATTTAAAATATACTTTTCAGAGTTTAACTACGGACCAACGTGATGTTGTTATTTTTGGCATTTTAAATTGCATAGTGAAAATGTCAGCTAAAGTTGGAAATTTTGACCATGAAGTAAAAGACATGTTGACAAAACTTCTGAAGCATACACAATCTATTATGGTGCACCAGGTTGGTATAGTAAAGAAAGTACGAGTGGGTTTTAAAACCTAAATAAATGGGTGTATATGTGTAACTTGCTTTTTTACCTGCTTTTGATTGTCATTACTTTGTTTCTACATTTAATAAAACAGTTCATTGTTTAACAGAAACTAAAGGAATTTGAAGTACTTTTAGAAAAATCAAACATTTTAAAGAAAATTTTTACTGAAGAATTTCAAGTAAGATTAAATGTGTGTGTTGTACATGTAGATGTATCTTTGCTGTTTTTGTAGTAATTAGGTCACTTTTGAATTAGAGAGCGAGTATAAGGTATATAAATGCACTTTGTCTGTCTGGTGTATAGTAACACACCTTTGTTATAGCTCGAGTCTGCATTTTCCTATCCTTATCTGAAGAGATCATAATTTTATATTTCTGTTTTATTTTATGACATTTCTTTTCAGTTTGATAAAAATTTAAGTTTTCTGGAAGATTTCATTTCCTCCTCCTCTATTGCTCCTGAGGAGCAGAGTGAGAGCATTGGTGATTCCCCACAGCCGATACTCAAATATGAGGCTTACGGACACCTACAGCATGGTATGGTAAAAACACCAGAGGCCTTGCTAGCATCTGTTTTACCAGACACTGCTCAACCTAAAGTTACAGGGTTTTTGAGTAAAAAGGCCCCAGACAAAAGAGAAGCTCCACGAAAATGGGGCCAAAGCGGGTATTTAGGGTCAAAAGAGGACCCAAGGCCTGAAAATTCATTCTCAAATGCTTTGTTTGGAAAATCAACATCCCAGACTTTGAACGAAGCTCTATTGAATCTATCGGCTGTCGGGAACAAAAACAATGACAATGATATCTGTGACATCATGAATGACATGATGATGACGTCACAAACGACCACCGACAGCGGCGCAGCATTTGACGACAAATAACGTTCCGAATTTCTTCGCCGGTGTTAAAAAATAATTATTTTAAGAAAAGTATATAAATAAACCACTGTAAACAAGAAGCAGATTTCATTTCGGTTTGCTTTTTTAATGTGCATAAATGGATGTAACTAATTTATCCTAATTGAGGAGGGCAGCAAAAGACGTTATAACTATAACATAACACTGTTGTTCTGTTCCATACACCTCGTACACGCTAACTATAGTTACAACGTATAACTTTTAGGATGTTTGTCTTTGTTGACTTTAAACTAAGAGAGATTCTAAGATTTGTATACTTTAGTTGCGATTACAAAATTATTTGGTTGGGTGTACGTATTAAAAGTTGGCAAAGTCATCTAATGTCATCTCTATTAATTTGTATATTAAAGTAAAAAAATACTAAAATTAGTGGTGATATGAACAATAATGGAGGCGAAGGTAGCTTAGGATTTAACTGCCGGCTAGTTTTATTTAGTGGCTAAAAGTACTGGGTGTGGGGTTCGAACCCACGCGGACATTCGTTCATTGGAACTTAAGTCCAACGCCTTAACCACTCGGCCAACCCAGCTTGACACATTCGTAGCGGTTTTTCTATAATATAAAAAAAAATAATTTTCAAGTTGTGTCTGAAAATCATACAGTACTGTCGGCCCAAGGGCTAAACGGTTATTATAAAATCCTTTTTGAACATGTCTTATCTTACCCCAACCTACTATATTGTGCAAAATGTACAAAAATCATGAATTAACAAATACGATGTGTAAGCAAACTAATTTGCACAAAAGGTGTACAAAAGTTGCAAAGAGGTTGCAAAAGTTGCAGAGAAGTACTGGGTGTGGGGTTCGAACCCACGCGGACATTCGTCCATTGGAACTTAAGTCCAACGCCTTAACCACTCGGCCAACCCAGTTTGACACGATTGCGGTTTTACTGCGTGACGTCATTTTTATAATGTTTTCATAAAAATAATTTCTAAGTTGTGTCTGAAAATAATACGGTATACTTTGCTGGGTAAGATGGGATACGTTAGTATAAAACGTCCCCTAGTTCCCGAACTTGTTTAAAACAATCTTAAATAGGGTCGATGGCTATACGGTTATAGAATTCTTTGAATGTTCTTCGTTTACTACCAAATGGAACCAGAAAAGTGAATAAAAGCATGTCCTATCTTACCCGACCTACTATAGTCTGTAAATCTGAAACGTACAGAAATCATGAATTATCAAATACGTGTAAACATTAGTTACAGTTTACAACCGCAAAACATTAATTGGGTGCAATTAAAGAACATTATAGCAAAAGTTGCAGAAGAGTACTGGGTGTGGGGTTCGAACCCACGCGGACATTCGTCCATTGGAACTTAAGTCCAACGCCTTAACCACTCGGCCAACCCAAAGTTAGTATAGACCAAGTTAGGAAACGGATTGTAAAACAACGAGTCTTGTTATCCATTGTCGCGCGTCTATGACGTCATAGACGCCACCATTACGGAGCCCACGGCATAGCATTTTATCACTGCTGGGTGCTGTTTTTCGTTTAAATATTGCGATTTTTTAAAAACCAAGCACTTTTGCGCATAAAAATGGCTTTCTACTAATGTTATATCTTATCACAATAATAAACCTCACAAAAATAATCAACTTTTATTGAACACTCAATCGATTCAAGAGTAAAAAAACAGAAAATATCAAGTTTACTAACCAAAAACATAAAAGAACACGTTCAAAATATAAAAATACAAACAAAAATGCATAACATTACCATAAACTGGTGTCTCTAGCTGCGGTTTTGCATTTAAATTGCCGTGATTTTACTTTTTGGCTCACAAACTTAACACGTATACCCGGCAACGAAACTTAGGGTATCTTTGTAAAATTTGCCTCATATCGAAGTGACATTGAGGAAAACAATACTGAGTTACTATTTTTGGTCCTCCGCTTGAATTAGTAAGCTACCTTTTCTGCGTTACGGGTCTTTATGAAATCGGAAAACGCGAACACCTTATCTGGTAGTACTTAAGCAGTTTGGAGCTGCATGTCCACTCATGTTGGATTATAAATGTAGTAAAGAATGGCTCTGTAGATTCGTAGGTATGATCATATACTATTATGTAAACTAAGCTAATTGCTGCTAGTCTTAATCGCCAACGTAAAGTACCCTGTTAAACCACACTGTACGCCGAAAACCAGTCAAAAATATTAATTTACTTCACATTAATTCCTAGATTTAATATTATATAACAAGATTTATATTAGAAATTATATTTTAAATGTTAAAACAACCGCTATACGTGTTTTCTAGCTTTGTATCGCTTACAAAAACTAAATGAACACATGCCGACCATGCATTTGTATAGGCGATTCACGCTCTGTGGGCTCCGTAATGGCGGACACGAGCGCCGTTTCCTAACTTGGTCTATACTAACTTTGGGCCAACCCAGTTTGACACGTTTCTAGCGGTACCGCCTGACGTCATTATTATACAGTTTTCTATAATATAAAAATAATTTCCAAGTTGTGTCTTAAAAATACAGTACTGTCGGCTCAAGGGCTAAACGGTTATTATAAAATCCTTTTTTGAACATGTTCTATCTTACCCCAACCTACTATATTGTGCAAAATGTACAAAAATCACGAATTAACAAATACGATGTGTAAGCAAATTAATTTGCACAAAAGGTGTACAAAAGTTGCAAAAGTTGCAAAAGTTGCAGAAAAGTACTGGGTGTGGGGTTCGAACCCACGCGGACACTCGTCCATTGGAACTTAAGTCCAACGCCTTAACCACTCGGCCAACCCAGTTTGACACGTTTGTAGCGGTATTGCGTGACGTCATTATTATACAGTTTTCTATAATATAAAAAAATAATTTTCAAGTTGTGTCTTAAAATAATACAGTACTGTCGGCTCAAAGAGGTTGCTAAAGTAGCAGACAAGTACTGGGTGTGGGGTTCGAACCCACGCGGACATTCGTCCATTGGAACTTAAGTCCAACGCCTTAACCACTCGGCCAACCCAGTTTGACGAATTTTTGCATTATTGTTTGAGATTGCAATTTCCGACCAACAGTGCGCATACAAATTTACAAAAACAAATATATAGCGTTTACCATTGGTGAATTTTCACAATTCTTTGAACCAAAATAAATATAAAAAAACATCGGTTTGATTTCGTACGCCTTTCACGTAACAAGTATTTCGCATTAACGATGATTATTATGCTTGAGTAATAAAATATAGTCAACGAGTTGGGTTATAATTAACAAGTATAAAAAAACGTAACAAGTATAAAAAACAACACGGAGAAATTCATAATGCAATTTACTTGCCTAAAAATGTCTGAATTTTAATAAAAGCCTAACTCAATTGCAATTAAGAAACAAACGGAACAAAACATAGTCGGGGGGAGACGGGACAGCTTAAGCAGATATAGTTTTCTGATGTTTTAAACAATTAACAACGGTCTACAGAAGTCGTGAGGACGCGATTTTATAAATCTTTGAATGTTCTTTGTTAACTGTCAAAAGGGATGATAACATATAATAAAAATGTGTCCCATCAACCCCACCCTATACTATGTATGTTGATTTATAACACCATACGTTGACTTGTTGTTTAACGTCGAGCGGTTAATTCGGTTGAAGCCAAAAGGTTTTCAGGTAAGGTTAAACACGGTGACATTCAAGGTGTGCGTTGGTTTGCTACGTTGCGGGTTACACGGAATGTGACATGCAGCGTGGCACCGGTAAGCTTTCGCAGAGCTGTCTTTTGTGTGTCACAAGCAAACTGTGCTCGATTAGCAGAATAACAATGATGGCAAGTAAATCAGGCCACACGGGCCAAACGCAAATACAAGGATAATGGCCTTGTGTGACTCCGAAACGATCACAAGCAAAGGAAGATGCAGTTTACCAAAGTCGCAGTGAAGCGGTCGCCGTTTGCCTTTTTCTCACGCCTCGCGCCGCCAGCTCGGTTAGTTTCTCGCGATTAAATTGAGACAAGGGTGTAACGCCGCTTGCAATAAAACTCATCAGATAAGGTTTATGGTATCGCAGTGGAACGACCGCAGTATAACGTTGTATTGCAAGGAGCAATGTACTACTTTATATTGTAAGGATAAATACTAAAACTAATAGGAATGCATAACGGCGTAGGCGATTCGAGTAAAACGGTTTGAGTCGTTCAGTATATAAGTACCGCTTAGGTGTAGTTAATACGTATTTGTAAAATTAGCCTTCAATGTTAGTTACTATATAACACATCAGCTTTCACGTTTATAGTATTTTGATTTGCAGTTTATTGTTTGAGTAGTGTATTGAATGTAAGTGAGTGACGTACACGCGCATTATTTGCATAACCTTTGACATGGGTTTTCCCTTGGATTTATTTGACCGTGATGTGGACGAAGCTTTTATATGCTGGATATGCGAGAAAGTATTACACGACCCCTTAGCTACTCCTTGTGGGCATGTGTTCTGTGCGTCTTGCGCCAATGCGAAGTTAAGTGAATTAAACTCTTGCCCAAAAGGATGTCCAACATCGCTTTCAGCAAAGGAGCTAAACCGAGTCCTGCCCTTGTCAAAGTTAATAGGAAAGCTTAATGCTCGGTGCTCGAACTGGTGTAAAGGTTGTCCGTTTGTTGGACCGTTACATTGCTCCGAGGAGCACATGCTCGGATGCGAGTATCATCCGCAAATATGTCCGGAGTGCGGCAAGGAAGCAGAGGATTGTACTTGTTCTTTGGAAGATAATAAGGAGATAAAAGAGGAGAATTTGACCAAAGAGGAGTTAAGGAAGAGGGCTCAAGTTTTGGAGGAGCAGCTTATCGTGTTGAGCAAAAAACTACAGAAAATGGAAACGTTGTTTCCGACTTTGGAATATTCAACTTCTAATGATGAAGATTACGAGTATGAGGTGAGTGGTTTGTATTTTTATATATTGTATGTTAAACTGGTTTTCAGGGCGTATATACGCCTTTTCCTTTTGTGTGACTGCCGTGTCATATCGTCTGGGTACTCCATAAAACTGTCGTTAAGCTTATTTACGAGAACCGCATGTGCAGTGCCGAGTGCGTGGAGGGGCCGCACGTTCGGCATATAAAACTTACCTCCTCGATTCCACCCGTCCCCCGAAGCAAGTCATTCGTTATCTTTGTACCCTCGTGTCGGACATTTTTCCTTTGTTGTATTTGCTGCAATAAGATCCGTAGCTAAATGGGTCTTTCACGCTATTATAACTCGGATGCTATATACTTCATTGACGCTGTCCGTGTTGCTATCTTTAGTTATAAGTTATCAAATTACAAAGGTCAAATTTTTCATACGCTTAACCCCGTGAGTGTTTATTCTAATATGGTTAAACGACTTTGCGTGTCCACCCGCGGTTCAGTGCAATCAAGGCTAATCGAATTGTCGTGTCCAATTTCCTCGGTGACCAACCGATGCGCGCTGTCGATGTCGGTCGGTACTTTAAGAACTTGAATTTTTCTGCAAAGATCAAATGCACGATAACTGGTTTAGTTGTCCAAGTTATATTGCGTGTTGGCCAAACACTGCGAGACCTTCTAGCTTTATTATAAAGATCGCTATCGACATGGCGGTTTATTGATTTAGATCGCTACAGTTTTCGCTGTAAAATCAATTACCTTTGGCCGAGCGAGGAAATTCGATTGGCGTTTGCGTTGCTGGAAAAGCCAAACTATAATTGAGTTGCGTCGTTCGAAAACGTAACGTATATAAACCTATTAGATAACATCTGCATCTAGATTCCTGTCGTAATACCAAATTGTCCTGGGCATTTGGTTGGTTTGTTTATATTATTGCCAGAGCTTGCTATACCACCAGAACAATTTTATCCTTTCGTCAGGAGTGGGCTTAATTCAAAAATTAGACACAGAGGTCATCTAGAGTTCGCTTTGATCGGCGCCTTTGTTATTACCCATTTAATCCAATGCACACGCGTTAATAGCGTTAGCACCATGGGAAAATTCTAGGCCCTGCGTATCCTGTCTTCCCCGGGGGAAAAGGAAGTACAGTAAGGTCATAAACTAGTCGGAAACATGCTGGATGCGAGCGCTCCCGAACACCGGCTTAACCCAATTTGTAACAGAGAGGTTCGGCTGCATCTCAGCACGACATCTTTGCTTCTTTGTGACCCGGGCATTAAGCTTTATACGGCATGATCATTTCCGCTTCAATACTGAACAAACTTCCGCAATCTGATATAGTTTTAGCAAACTCATTACGTGTATTCACTCTTGGCAAATGTAGACCCTAACAGTTAAAAAATTGCCGCTTATTCTACACTTCTACAGAATAAATAGTATTTCACACCGCTCTTTCATAGAGTCGCGTGGATAAGTTTACATAATTACATAATATTCTTTGTTTACTACCATTAAATTGGTCGATAAAGGGAAACGAAAACGTGGGATATCTTACCTTAACCTACTGTTTAAATGTGTTCAGGTCAGCTCTAGAAATAATCTGTAAATTTCGCCACCCGGGCTCAATATTTACCCAAGCAGTTGTCGTTAAACTGGCACCACGGCGGGCAAAATGTGCGACGAAACTAGAATTTTACTGTACAGTAAAATTTGTAGTTTGCTATACTATTCCAAAGTTTGCAGTCTGGCTGGCAGCCTGCTTATGATTAAACTGGTGAAACATTTCGGTTCCAGACGCGCCGACGCCTGGCTATACGAACATCCGAACAAATATATGAAGTCTGACAAAATCGCAACTAAAAAAAACGATTCTTTTTGTTTAGACAATTTTTACGGCTCTGTCTTTGTTTTAACAGACAACAGTAAAGTTTACATTAATTGAACTCTACAAAATTGCAGACAGAAGCAGATAATATCATACTGCCCACAAAATTTCTATCTTTCTCCTAAGTAAATATTACTTCTTTTTAAATATCTCTCAAACGCACGCGCTACCGAAAAAGTCTTAAATATTTGTTCTTACTGATAAATCAAGTCGCGTCGGTCAAATCATGTTGTTTTACTAATCGCTTGATCTTTTTGAAGCCAACCTCAACCATTCGCAACTTGACCGCACATAACAGCTAAGCAAACATCATGGCGAACCTGGTGCTCGAAATGGGGTTTAAATTTCAATACTTGTCACCTTGAGCGTCGCCTTAGTTTACCCTGTATGACAAATACGAATGCCACACAACACTAAGGATTACCACACCTGCGAGGCGTGTTTGTTCGTAGTAAAGCGGCCGCATCAGACGGATATGCACTCATTACTTAGCGGTGTTATGATAGAGCTTCAGCATACCGTAGTGTATGACTATGACCTTTAACTGGGTGAGTTACACAGTGGAAAATTTAACTGCTAAGCCAGTAATGTAGGTGGATAATAAATTTCAAATCTTGGCTTAAGTAGTGAAACGAGGTACGCTTAGAGCCAGCTTTATGGGATATTCCGCAAGAGCAACCAAGCGTAGCGAAGTGTCACGTGATTGGAGCAATTACCGACTGCTCTAATTGCTTGAAATTTTGCTACAAACGTTTGTTACATTTCCAACGTTTTCACTTCGATTTTCAAGCACCTCTAAATTGTCCCTTGACCACGCGCATAAGAGCTCTTATGCTGTCTTCGAACCAACACCTCTTGGCAATAGAACTTCAGATTGTTAAGACATTCATAACGCCCGGCCGTAATCTAAGGTCGTTCAGGGCAATGCCTGTACAAACTAAATCCATGTTGCTGCAACAACCTGTTCGAGAAGTCGCAGGTTCAGCTCGTTACGTCAATGCTAAAATGCTTGATTAATAGGAACGACTTATTTTTTGTATAAACACTCCTAATGCTGTTGTTGCTACCGAAAACACAGTGTAATCTCCAATGCTCTATACCTTGGCAGGCTTGACGGGCGGTGATTAATTTTCCCCCTTAAAATATTGAGCGATACATTTTTAAATTATAACGACGTCAGCAGACTTTGAGCCGCTATAGTTACATACGAGTATGGATTGGGCAACCGAATATGATTTATACGCTGATACGACGTCAATACGCAATTAGGAATCCGTTAAAACCGACTTTGATCATTTTTATCAGAATCCCATTAGGCCTTTGCCGAACAAATTGACGTATTCAAAAAGCTCTCTAGTGCCTACAGCGGCCTTCATTGTCGGACTGTGTTCGTAATTATATTCAACCGAAGAATAACGTTCGCTCTTTGATTCTCTCTTAAGGTCCAAACAAAATTAACTTTTAAACGAAGTTTAATTGTTAATACCATGTTATCTGTATATGTCTGATAATAATGGGCATTAACATGTTTTCTTTCTAGTTTCATTTTCGTGGAAACAAAACGTTAATTAAATCCTGAATATATTTGTGGTTCATTTCATATTCAATTTCCTTGCCAAATATTAAACAAGCAAATCTGATATCGCCCGCCTTCACTTAGATGTAATGTAATACACCGGGAGTGTAAACCAACCGAACGATCGCTTGTCGCGCAGATGACTTGGCCAAATACACCATGAAAGGCCCAACACGCCGCGCTAAGGATCCAAACACCATACACTAATTATCAGACGCAGAGTTCGCTTTGATCGTCGAGGGAACGGCAGGGACGAGCCGTAATGAGATGTTATCGGTGTGTTACTGGCGTTGTGCGTTTGCCTGCCTGTATTTTGTAAAAGTCGACCTTTCCGGGAAGGGAAAACGGCCGGTATATATATCAGGCGGAAGCATCTGTACCGCCGTGTTCTCAGATCTCCGAATCTCGGTTATTTTCGTGTCGATTTCCATCTATGAAATTTTCACCATAAGGATTTATTTGGAAGTGTTTGTCCCAAATTTCGGTAGAAAACGGACGCATTTCAACCAAGTTTCGTGCAACATTGAACAGTATATGGGTAATTTCGTTTAGATCGCATCTCGGAAAACGCCCCCTTCTATTAAAAGTTACCTGACTTACGTCAATACTACTGCAAAACAAGTTGTTTTGAAGGTAAACTTGGCTTGCTGGGACAAATCGGTATTATTTAATCCTTTTATGGGTTTTATATGTTCACTTTGCGACAGTATACGCAGCGTATACGTGCTCGTCAGGTATTTTTCGAATGTAACTTTTGGCATCAGTAAAAATTGTTTAAATTCACGTTGGATTTGTGGCGGCCATGCGAAAGCCGGTTCTTTGAAATGCCGTAAGTTCTCCAAAGACGTTAAAGTAGCACTTATGTTACCGCAAGCACCGTTGGCTAATCAGGCCTAACCAACAGTTGTGACAGCCAGGAGACTTATACGCTTTCTTAAGACATATAGTTGTGTTTACCCAGGCAATCACAGTCGGTTCTACGTTTGCCCGACTCTGCACAAACAATTGAAATATTAACCGGGCACGACTTAATCGACTTCAGGCACTTCAAATTTGCCGATCATGTCGTGTCTCTGTTTCCTCTCGGACGTCGTTGGCGGCCGCGAGTCAATATTATGAAACACGCCTTATTGGTCCCCGGACCGGGTCGTTCAACTCTTGGTCTGTGGGATATAATTTATCTCAGTCGAAAACAGAAAAAGCGTCCAAATACTGTGCGGGAGGAGTGAGTTATTTACGCTATACGAGCAATGTTGACTAAGAACACAATGTTCCTTTGCTTTAATTCGTATTGTCGTCTCGCACTCTGCTTTTTGGGTGCAATGACGTTGTAAACATTGTAAGTTTCGCAAAACATTGCCCAATTTTTTTTTTCAGCAATACAAATGCACGATGCTGTTTCTACATATCCGAGTTCCCAAGTATATTTTCTCACCAACTGTGAGGTTTTTAGTCCTTGCGTGCCTGAGCTCCCATGGTTCGCGTGAGAGACAGAGCAAACCAGTCGACTTTTGCTGTTTTAGCGCCAACTATTCCAAACAAAAGGCAGCGATTGATTTTATCGTCTTTACCCGTCGGTATCTGTTTTGTTGTGAGCAAACATAACGGAAAACCTGTAGAATCGCCTATACATATCCTTTTGTCTATCGCCATTAAGTTCAATACTCTGCGTTCAACAAGGGTCGGTGGCGCCCACAGAATTCTCGCTGTAAAGTTGCGGTTTTATGACCGCTTGGTGTCAGGCTGGCGTGTAACGTCGCCGCTATAAATGTGGCCGCCGCACAATAAAGTTTAAATGCCTTCCGCGGATCGGTTGTTAGTTTACATTACTTCAGCCCTATGCCGTATCAACATTGAGTTTGACTAATACCTCTAATCTTTTAAAAGACAGCAGTACGAACTGCGTTCTTATTATAAGGATTAATGGATAGTTTACTCCATTATACAGGCTCGGGTTTATAGCAGTCAGCTCCCTAATACGAGGCACGTTTCCATTATTGGATCAGTTCGGATTGAACAACTTTTAAATATTTGGTCCCCCTATGTGACCCCAAACGGATATTTATTCCCTGCAAACATATACAGTGTTCCCGCTTTTGTTGAATTCAGTTATAACGATCGTCACCGTTAAACAAACATTATCGTTTTCAGAAACTGTTAAGCTTAACGACTATGCATCGCGTATTTGGTTAAAGCTATAACTTGTTTAACGATATATGATAACGGTGGCGGGACCCTTTAATATGTATTATTTGAATCCATATAGTGGTCAGCAGGTGCCGTATGTGACTTAGTTTATTGTTTCACTGTCACAGCAAGATAGGTAAACATTCTTCAATAAAGAAGCAACATACCCCTATACAGGGTATACATGTCTACTCGCGGTGAAATTTATAGTCCCACCAGCACGACCGTTGTTTGAAAAACTACATGTGTTTAAACTGATGTGCTCTGGTAAGCGATGAGAGAGTACAAGTTTGTGAATTGGATGTGGGGTTATATATGGATACCGTTAGTGCATATAATGTCCCATATTTCCTTATAGTTTTTTTTTTACTAATAACGCAAGAGACGTTGTATAATTCTGTAAATATTCGTTGTGTATTACCAATTGGAACGATAAAAAGAAATAAAAAATGGACTATCCTCCCTCTACCTATAGTACCTACTATATTTTGATTTAAAAACGCTTTTTATTTAGAGTTAAAAATAGACCTAAACGAGACAAATCTCCAAACTATACAACCCAATGTTAATTAAATTAGCTTCGCCTATTCATATACAACGGAAATTGTCGGACACATTTTGTCGGGTTCATTCGTCGCACCTTCGCTTTTCAGTTGGTAATTCGATTTGCGCCTGTGTATGCATAAACGTAGACGCTAACTCGGTAAATCTGTGGCGAGACACCCGAGTTTATGTAATCGTAGAATTGGCTGGCCTGTGTAAAACGTGTCAAACAAATGCGTTTGAATGCCGTCCACTTCGGTTTATATGGTTTGTTTTAACAGCTTGTTAATTAGATCGTAAATGTTGCGTTAATATATGCTTGCCAGGTGCATTATGCTTGCCGTATAGAAGCTGCGTAAAGTACACGCTTAATTACAACTAGGGGATAAAGGTATTTTATCGATTGTAAATATCACGATGTTTACCTATCGAAGAGAAGGGCGTTGATTTATGAATTCGATCTCGCGTGCCTTGACGACATTGCTGGTTTCATTTCACAGTTCTATAATCTAACACAGTAGCGCCTACTAACCTATTTTCCCAATTGGTAAATTTTCGGAAACTTTGGTGCTATTTTGTGTAAAATGACGCCATGGATAAAAGATTGATGTCCTAAAATAAAGAATCCGGGCACTTGAAAATAAATGGCATTATTTCGTCCTTTGTGTAGAACCAGAAGCTTGAATTACTTTTAAACTGCGGCCAAGTGTGGCTGAATTCATATTTTCTCAGCGAATTACGCACTTGAACTCACAGTTATAGCAATTGTACCATGACCAGGTTCGTACGCCATGTTTGGTCATATTTTTAACCGGGCCCAAACTTCTCAACTGAGATAGTTGTGGGAATGATTTTCGCGTAAAGATGCCACGATACTATATGGAGATATCACAACTCAAACCGTGGTTGTGTGAGATACGATCTCTGATGCTATCATAGTGGTTTCATATACTCTAAAACACAGACCTGGTGAAGGTTTACAAACCGTGACGTTTTCGTCTGGGATTTGCCAGCTCAAGTCTCTTCACGTTTATGTAATGCATCGCCTATACAGCTTGTTAACCTGATAACTTTAAAGGTTCATGTGGTATAACAACATACTCGAGCGAACCCACAGAAACAGATAGTAGATTTATTTTACATAACGTTACTTGTGCGTACAATGCAGACCGTTCACATCCTGTGAACTATAACGACTGTGAGCTTTTCTGGTTCTGAAATAGCATGAAATTTTATACCAAGTTGAATCCAGTTTGTGTTTACACTGCTACAGGAGATGTTTTGTAACTTTCTTGGTAAAAATTAAACAACGCGTTTTTATGCCGTGTGTCATAGCGAGTAGGTTACGTGGTGTTTCAGAAAACAGCACTTGACTGTAAACGCGCGTCGTAATCGCCACGATAATCCGGCCGCACATGAAAGCTGTTTACGTTATGCTTGTTAAACGCGCATCGTCGCGATTCTGCTGCCTGGTTTTCAGGTAAACAACCTCTTCGCTTAGGGTTCTTGTGCTTGTTTAATTTACCCCTTTGTACATGCAACGAAAACTTTTGTCGAATTCATTCAATCAATTGTAAAGGTACGTCACGCACGCGTGCTGTCTTCAAGTAGCGAATCAACGTGATTAGACAGCAGTGTTAGGAAGCTGTGATCAAACAAGTCGACCTGTGTGGCTGCATCAGATCATGCGAGAAGCAAGAACAGACGGGTTGACGTTCAATCATGCGCGCTTGGGCCTCGACGCCGTTTCGTTCCATGGCGGATCCGCTCGCCCCTTTTCCATCGCCACTTCCCGGCTTTCGCAGGCGCCTGGCTGCCTTGGCCCCGCCGTGTTATTAACACGTTTCACCGCTATATTTCGATTAGACCAAACAGTGTAAAAGCTCCAGGAAACCGAGCCTACGTCGGCAATCGTCGATAAAGAAGCGCAGTTCCGCATTTTTGATTTATGAAGCCAATATTAGGCAGTTGATACGCTAAATATACACTCGGGCGCTTGTCGCGGCGACTGATTTACAAACAATTGAGTGTAGGTTGGGTGCACGAACACGACAGCAGCATGAAACGAATATCGTGTTTCCTAGCAATGTGTATACAAAGCTTGAGCTCGCATGCCGACGACACACCTGGGCACTGAGTAATCGATTGCAAAAACGTTGGTGGTTTTGCCAACTCATAAACTACATGCCCACGTCGTTACTCTAACGACTTTTGCGGTTTAATCAGCTGGATTCACTTTATGCTCTGTAATGAGAACTTCAATGGAATGTGATCTATATCTAATTTCCAAGCGAGATTTAGGCTTGTTTTTAAAACAACAGTTCACTCGACTTAAAAGAATAATTTGTCGCGTTAAGATTACCTGGAAAAGTTGACGAAATCGCGCCATATACGCCTACACTCTTTGAAAATATATCGCAGGAGAAAAGGTTATGTAATATTCGGATTAGTGGTTCAGTAATTGAGCTGCGACAAAAAGTGACACTGAATGGACCTAACAGCGTCTGTTATTGTTTGGCGGTTATTTTTAACTTAATTTAACTGGCTTTAAGTGGTGTTATGTCCACATACGGTTCCGCGACTTTTGGCACTACTTGAATTCGGAAATTTATAGAATGTTGGGAAATAACCTTAAAAATGTGTGTAACTAGTACAATACCTGCATGATGTGTATGTTGTAGTCGATTATGGTTTTTCTCTGAAGTATTAACTTGTTATTGAACATTAACGCGTAATATTTTGGTACGAAGATCGTCTCAGTTTATCAGACAGTTTTTAGGGGAAAGCGCAATTTTATTCCTGTATACTAAGACCGTGGGATTCGCTTTGATATTCCTACGAACAAAGCAATTTTACCGAGCACCTCGTTGCGCTCTATTAACGGAGAATAAAAGTCAATGACTGCAAAAGTAAACGTGAAAATACTGGAGAATTCTACGAAATCCAAGGGCTTTTTGAGACTAAATTGCAGTGTAGGAAAGAGCGGAGGCATTTACATTGTACCTGATAAACAAACAAATAATATTGTTTTCCGAAAATCCGACATTGGCCAAATCGGCCTTGTGATCGGCGAAAATAACGCTTAATTGGTGCCTTTAGTCACGTAATTGAACATATGAAGAAAATAGCCGCATTTGAGGTTGCGCTTCCGAACCAATTTCAAAGCTGGATGGTCTCGTCGTTTCCCAGAATAGCGAAACTGTGGATATGTCTTCCGTAGTGCGACTCAAGTGACACTGCATTATACAATATAACAATTTAAGGATATGATACATTGAACAAAAGTCACTTTTTATTGCAGCTCTCTTACTTTACTATCTTTTACACCAACAACAAATAGCAATTTCTGCACCTGAGGCAAGCGAATCAATAACGTTGTGGTTTTGATTTTACCACGCGTATGTTGGATTCAGTCAGCTCTCGCATAGTTCTGAAGGTCAAAGCGGATACGATGACGCACTTTCGGATCTCTCACTACCGCTGTTGTGTAACAATGCAATTAGTTCGTTGTGTTATTGTTTGGGTAGGACTCAATGAAAAAATGTCTCACACCGGTTTTGCAGTTTTTTTTAACAACGTGGCGAGAAGCATTCGTGCCTGTGGCCCCCGGCGAGTTAATTACGATTCAAAAGCGCGTATTATTGCTGTGGTTATGCGGCAATTATGGTCCCACGGCGGCCGCCGGGAACAAAAATGTCGCTCATTAGCTTCCACCCGGGAAGCGGCAACGACGTTTAAAATTCCATCCAAAATTTCCACTTTTATGAACGTTTATAAATGAACCAGATTGTCTGCTAGTGGGAAAAGCAAATAAATTAGGGAACTACGTCTGCGCTGA
Source organism: Ciona robusta (assembly GCF_009617815.1). Classification (NCBI taxonomy): domain Eukaryota; kingdom Metazoa; phylum Chordata; class Ascidiacea; order Phlebobranchia; family Cionidae; genus Ciona; species Ciona robusta. The sequence continues at coordinate 5,974,478 of NC_143242.1, read as the reverse complement.
TATTGTATTTATAAGATGTGGGCCCACAATAGTGTCACGAATCAGATATACTGAAAATCCTTTCCGTACACTTCCGAACTCAAGCTGTGTACACCCAGCATTACGTAATCAGTTTTGCCACAATGAATATGTCCAAGACCGATATCGGATGCTGTTTAGTGTACCGACTGTCTAAGTCCGACTTAACCCGTCACGGTTTGTGACACCTTAGCGTCCGTAGTACCGGAAGATTGTCAGGCATCGCGTGTCTTTATTGTTTACGTCGTTCAATTGGCCGAGACACAGCGAGCCCCATGGTTTCTGCAAAAACAACACGCCAGTTAAATGTGTGGACACAAGCGTTGCTTCTCAATGGGAATTATACCCTCAATATCCACGCTTGGGGGCGGTTTACACTGTTATACCACACGGTGATTCATACAGCTATATAATATATACCCACCCGCCCATAACTCGGCGACAACAATCGCCGCCGGATGTAATATTGCTGTTTATTTACGAGACTCTTCTCCTTAACTTTTGGCGCCTCTGGAGCAGTTTTCATAACATTTTTGCCCCCGTCTTAAAAGTGGTATCCAAAATTTCCAGAAATTGTTCACCGCCATAAGCGTTTACACAAATGGTTATGACCGTGCTGTGTTTCGCCTATAACTTGTTTCTCTCTACGCACTGGTAGCCACTTCCAGGCGTCTGTCAGTCAAACCATTACCCCTTGCTCTCTGTAGCTTCGCTGTAAGTGCTAGCTTCCTAAAGGCAGTAAGGTGAGCTTCCATGAGGTTTGCTGGGGGTTGCTCTTACGGAGGGAACATAATTCTCGCTTGCTCGGGGTCTCGGTCCACCGCTAATCTCAAGTGGTCGGAACTGGTTTCACGTCAGTAACGGTCTCTACACACCGTGTATTCGCTTATTTGTTTGTTGTTGTATTGTAACCGTATGACCAGGCTTAGAGATTATCCGAAGCAAAAATATAACAAACTGTATCAAATTCCAGCCAGTTTTTCTCTTTAGTAGAAATATGAGCGTGTTTCGTTGGTCTTGGTTAAACATTATTTCTGACAAAACAAATTTGTTGACAGGTTGCGATGATATAATCTTGTGTGGTTTCTGTGTTTTTCATACGAGGCACCTAAATGCATAAAACGTTCGTCCAATAAAACATGATGATTCACTTTTCTCGGCAAACTTTCGCTGGTCTGTACATCATAACTTGTAAACCTGTTCTCTGTTTAGATTCTTATCCACCAAATTTCGTACACGTGTGGTTATTAGATTTTATCCTAGTAGTTTTGTGATGTGCCACTGTGACGTCATTCTACGTCATCGACGTGTGTACCGATACCCCCTGCTGTGTTAAACTGGCCCCTGAGTGTGCACAAAGCATTAAAGTCTCGTCTTAACGTCGTACACTTGTTTTATGATATTGTCCAACTTGTATGCGCGAAGGCTTTCAAGCTTCCGTGTTGTGTGAGTAATCGGTCAATCCGGTACAAATTTTATGGCATTGACTACAATTATTATTGTTGTTAGTAGTACTTCAGGAAATTCTTTTATTTCAAGGCCGCATAATGACCTGCCATAAAGACCTGTTTTACAACTTCAATGCCATTTATCTGTACAGTGATTACTTGTAAAGTCGGTGCATCAACAGCGTCCACACAAGTTTTTTTTCCGGCAAAGCTCATCGTATTTAAAAAGCAAACACAGACGATGTTTTGTATCGTTTCGCCGTATTTACCTTATAGTTTCTTTCAAGGGCAGTACATCGCTAACCCAGACTGTATGCGTTTGGCGCTAATTGATGGGTCGCCTTTTGTTGGGAATGAAGGCGCGAGCTCCAAACTTTGACGGAAACTTTAAATATTAAACACGCGCACCCAATTATCGCTGCCACGGGAACTGTAGCCGTCTGCGACCTTGAACAGAAAGCTCTAATTGCTGGCTTCCTGTGACTTTGACAAGCTCTGATTATCTCGTACCGTGCCAGGATGGCCAAGTTGAACGTGGGAACTTGCGGGTAGCTTGTGAAACAATGAACCACTCTGCTTACCGTTGATTATGGTTTGGTATGTGGGCATATCCATTCACTTAATAAGAGGATTTACTACTGAAATTTTAATTTGCATTCGTAGTGTCGCAATACATACAATTGCCCGCTTTAGTTATTATTTCCAGACCAGGGCGACTGTATGTTAAGCCTATTGTACGAAAGGGTAGTTGTTATCGTGGGACAGAAACTTGTAATTGCCATGTTCGGCACTGATAAAGATTAGAACAACGGATAAAGGTCATTGGTAGATTGAATGGAATGCGGACAGGCAATTAAATCTTCCCAATGTGCAAATTTCGTGTTTAATCGGAGTAAACTGGTCCAAAAATATGCAAGCGATTGCTAGATAGCGTAGAGGGCTTACAAATTGCCGCAATCCGGTTCTCTAGTGTGGCATGCCGCGCAGAAACAACTACACTACGTCAGTAAGAACGTGCGCGTTGATTTGAACAGGCGAACCGCGAAATTGTGGAGATAGCGAAGTCACGCGAGGGATGGGGTGTGTTGTTGCCGTTTATTGCCGAGAGTCCACTTAACCCAGCTCGTAAACTGTCCACAGGAAACCGTCCGTGCCACTCAAACTCGAGGGTAAGGGCAATACATAGGAACACCGCACGCCTGTCAATAATTGCTATAACAGTCCAGTGTAGTATAGGTGCCGTCACCTCAGCTTTGCAAACAGATAACGTGAGCTTGTGTAGTACTTGGTGCGTTGCGCAGAATATACCTGTTGGTTACGACGGTGCGACTAAGTAACTCGCATACCTACCTTTGCACTGGGCTTGGCTCTCGTTGGTTTCGCGATGACACTCAACCGACCTGCTTGTGGTCGCTGTGTCATCCTCACGAGTTGCGAACTATGTTTATTTGACCCCGCAGATCTCTCCCAGCGGGTCTAAACTAAGTTTACCGCTTACCACTGTTGATACCGCGGAATAGACTCCTTCGCGAAGGCGAGCGAAGCCAAAAGTTGCTTAGATGTTTCTCGAGGTCGTGGGAGTGCGGCTCTGGACTTGATGGATTGGCCCACTGCCGCGTAAGAGATGTCGTATTCTTATAGCGATTTAATTGCTTTTAAATATTCGCCGAAATCGGAGTTTAACAAAACTGAGACAATTGGACACCGCGCGGGGTTCGTCGAACAATTGAGATCGCTCTTTCGCCGCTTCGGTGTTTCGATAGCAGCAGGTGTGCCGTGCGAACACTCCTGCGGTGACTAATTAACCAAGTCGAAACATCATTGCAACACTGCAGCGCAACAGTGGTCCATACGTCTTCATGAAACAATCTGCAAGTTTAGGTCAGGACCGGCCGAACGCTTCGTCTTAATTACTATACCTTAACCTTCTACGTTGGGTCCTTGAAATCATCCACTGAACAGTGTGGGAACATTTAAACTGGTTGTGTATCGCACGGCTTATGCGATTATCGAGGAATTGATTTGGCAATGAATGAAAATCAATGTTGAATTTAGTTTAATTGAGTTCATGACGGGGTGCTTAAAAGGGGCGTAGATATCGATCGTTTACACACATTATGCCATTCCCGCATCGACTAAATGCTTGGGCCACATTAAGAAACGATAGAGTCAAACCTGCTAAAATGTATCGCGTGAGCGTTTTGCGTTTTCGTAGCTCCAGACTGGAGCCCTGTTTGGCTAATTTTGACGTCGGTACAAACATACCTGTCAGCCATTAGACTACATTCGCACGGGTGGCCGACACGAGCTCTCAAATCATAGCTAAGTTAATGGCTCTCTTTCGAAGCGGTGTGGCTGAACTTCGCCGTATATTTAGCATAGGTTACACTGTTTAGTTAAGACAGTTTCGCGGCTCCGATTCGCCGAGCTGACCTAATGATCTTGCACTGTGTAATTAAAAGGCTAATTTTTCTTCCTTTTCCTGACTTCTAATTTCAGTTACAGAACGGTGGCTTTTACGCTGGCAAACCCGCGTTTTGTAAACAACGGTGCAAGGTGGAAAATACAATAAACTTTGTCTAAGGTGTAAACGTGTTTATTCAATGACCATGTGGCGAGCCGCCAACCCAAAGCAGAGACGAGTGCATTTCTAAGTCAAGGCGGAAACAGTTCATCTAAACATACTAATAGACATTGGTGTCGAGAGTGTATTATTGTTGATACAAATGACAGGTGACAGGTACCAGCTTCCCGTGCTGTTTATGCATTTTCAATGTCGCAAAATTTCGCGCTTTCGCCGTGGCCGCCCTGCTGCTGCTGTTCAGCGGCTCTGTTTAGGGGTTTTTGTTTGCGATGGCTTCGCGGCTTCGTGTGATAAGATAAGATAATTCTTAAAGCTCTAGCCCACAAGTCATTTTGTTGACTCTACCAAGCGAAGTCGCTTCTGCAGTCTCAGGGTCTCCAGTAATCTTAGCCACAGAGGCCGACTAATACGTTGTTTACCCAGGGCCGCTACATAACAAGCCCTTGCGTGCCAGAGACTCAGTCAAAGCCGAAAATCCTCAGGGACCCGGACAAGTATGGAAGACAGACGAGCAGATACGCGATACTTGCGAATTTAGACGTATTGCATGTCCGGGTTTGTTTGTCCCCACCAACGTATATTCTCTAGACGCAACCCGTTCCATTAGGGGCTGATGGATCGCTCGAAATGTAACGCTCAGCTTAATCATCGAAAGGTGCTAGCTTCTTGTGGCTATATCCTTTACAGTGGCGGGGGTCGGATTATTTTCACGAATTTCTCTTCCTGCAAAACGAAGGATTGGTTCGCGAGACCAATCCGCGCTTCCATTGTTTCCCGCTTGCCTTTTTCTTTTCGCGCTCGCTCGCGGTCAATAGTTCATAGAACCAGGACGGCGACTTGGTGAAGCGAACGCATCAGTCGACTACAGTCGGTCGTAGCAGTGGCAGGCCCCAAATTACTGGCGGCAGTGGTATACCTAGTTAATGTTAGAATCCAATAGAGGGTTGTTGTCGTCAAGTTTGTATATGAATTAGTATGTATTATCTATCGTGAGGTTCGTATATTTAGTTGTTGGATGTTTGCACAGGCGAAGAGAACATCGTCAGCGATAAATTTCGTCTGCGGGCTTGCGGGTCTTATTTCCCGGGAAGTAGTTAGTCGATGTTCCCGATGTTACTCGGGACTCGGTAACTGACATATCGTGACATTGAGTTGGCTGCGCAATGTAATAATTGTCGCTCCGGACTAGTTAGTCACGTAATTCCCAGAGTAGTTATCATGTATACCTTTAATTAAATGAATAGCTGATGGTCCAGTTACACCGTAGTTACACGTCAGTGCCCTAGTCAAAGTTTGAGATATCCGCGTCGCTTTTGGCAAAGTGCGGTCACCGACAAGGTAATTACAGCAATAAGGAGCAGCGGGAACATGCTCGTCGATCAACGTTAATGAGCCGGTGCCTCGCTTCCCTCATTTGGTTTCCATATTAATGCCCGGGAACTTTAACGCTAGGTAGGGTTTAAGCTGTGCAGACCACAGAGTCGGACCTGGAGCTCCAGCAAGCCACGAGTTCATAGAACGTCGTCAGTTGAAAGCGTGTTATCAGCCACCACTAATGACATGCTATTTTCCATAACAAGTCATGTTGTTTAACTTACAGAGTCAGTGCTATAGTTTTAACACGACATTCTCGATTAGTTGGTTTGCTTTCTGACATACAATCTGATTACCGCACCGGATTTCGACCCACACACATCTTCGTGTATTTGGATAGCCACGTTTTCAAGTGAACGGGTTTCTATATAGAAGATGCCAAGTACTTTTACTGGGATTACCACGCTGTGAAAAACAACATTTGAAGATGAATTTTAAAATCTTAACCGTAAGTTTCGTATGTTGGACCGATGGACTCTTTATTCGAGAAACCTCTTTGATTCGTAGCGCCTTTCAATGCGAAAGAATTGGGCGATGATTACCTGCTATTTTCCAAGTAGTTGCCATGCACGTGCACGCGTTTAATTGTGAGCAATTTTCGCACAGTTTCGGACGCTGTTATGACCTTAAGAACAAAGGGACGCCATGCAGGCAGCGATCAAAGAATTTTCCGTTTGTTTTCGCAATTAGTCGCGGTCCGCACCTTCAGCACAGAGCGGCTGGCCCAAGGCGAGATCCAACGTCGTTCTCATTAGCGCGCGTTGTATATATTCCTCCATTACGATGGCTTGCGGTTTTCGTCCAGCGCACCGGGCAACTGGCGTTGATATAAACACCGAGAACGGTTTGAATACCCAGCACCTCGCGCCTGCATAAAATGTAAACACAAACGGAGTCATGTGAGGGTCAAGCAGCACCTTGATAACTTACTCGTCGAGACATTCAGGGTTTGATTCTATTGTACCATGCAAGGTTCGTCCTATTACAAGACTACCCCAGATCTTTTCAATGTAATTGGTATTATGAGCGTTTTGTTAGACCAGAAGCACTTTTTAAAAAGTCAATCGCTCAATGCGAAGCGTATGAGAGTACCAGGTCGAGTGTTTCAGTGAATTTGTTAGGTTTGTATACACTACTTTCACTCATGAAGTGACCATCAGTCACTCTTGCAATAGAAAGATCTTGATAGCCTTTACGTCTCATTCGCAAAGCTTTTGACTTGCTCAGATAACCCTCACTTTCCACTTACATGCTGTATTCATTTCAGCAGCAGGTTTTTTGCTGACATTCGCCGCGTGGGTTAGTTTCGCCTTTGTTAAGTCAGTAGTTCAGTCATAATTGATCACAGCCTTCAATAGCATGGGTGGCGTCGCGAACACGTCGTCCAAGTGTTATTTTAGGCGTGCTATATGAAGGGAATGCGTGGTTTTCGCTTCGCCGCTACCGGTCGCATTCAGATATGGCTAAATCGGTCAACGGATAAGGGGATTTGGGTTAGCGCGAATAATAGAGGGACCGTACCGAGAAGGAAGTCTCTTCGCAGCATCTGTTCGACCGCAGCCAACAAAGGACCATGACCTCCGCCGCCGCGCCGCCGAAGACTTTTGTTTTTGGGTCTGGATTAATTAAATAAAGATGGCGCGCAACCTGTCTGGTCCGGTGGAACCGTGTCACAGGGAATAGTTCCTCAATTGATTATGTAACGGCCCAGTTCGCAAAAGGAACCGAAATTGTTGTGCTTGCGCTTTAGCTTACCTTGATTCGCTGCGACGGAGCTGTAAGACATAATTAATGTTGTTTTTATGGCGCAAGCTATTATATGAGACCTAACAGTGCCCGCGAACAAAAAGGTCTCGTCTGATATCAATGTCGCTTATTTCCGTCGCGGAGTGTTGTCACGGTACTTTGCCAATGAAGAGAAAGTTTCGGTGACAACGACTGTGGATTCGCAGCGATTTGTTTAGAATTGCCCGACTTCCATGGTCGCGACTTTGCAGTCCACGAAATTTACTTTGAAATATTTACTGTGTTTGGTGTCTGCTCCCTTCTTTTGTGCCCGTAAGACCGTGAGACCAAAAATGTAAATGCTTTCGACAATCTTCGCAGTAAGTTAGCGTGACCGCGACATAGTACGACTGTTATTCTAATATGGTAATGGTAACAAACAATACAGTTTTCCAGTAAACTTTATATTAGTCAGCTACTTGATCAAAATGTTCTTTAGGGTTCGTCAGCTCTCTTGTTTTTCTTAAAGTGCTTCTACTTGAGTGTAGTTTACACAATTCGCTGCTGAATCGTTGTTGGTTCGTTTATTTAACCACTGAGACGCTGGGAGTAGTACGCTAACCGTAAGCCCTTCGCGGGGTTTCGTAGGGTGTTCTGCTGTTTCGTGAGCTCCAATGCTCCAGTCCAATGTAGCTATGACACGTCACGAGCCACTTACAGGCTACGCAAAGGTCCTTGACGGCGCCGGTTCCAAGCGCGAAGTAAACGGCCAGTCCGCGTCCCGTTTTCTCAGGCCCGGGACAACCTGTCCGTGTGAGAATTGGGATACATGCGGCTAGGTTACTTGTCGCTTATAACAAAATAATGAAACTCCGGAGATTAAACATGGCGTCATACACGGCCAACGGGTCGGCGAGTCTTCTACCTGACTGTGTAAATCGACTTGCCCCGTCGGCTCATCTAAGGAGATGTGAAAAGGTGAAACAGTACATGACCCCATTACAGACAAACACGACTTGCAGTGCGGCCTACAACGCAAGTGTCAGGTTCTGTTGTGTAACGGGATTTCGTAGGTCAAGCAGCTTGCTGGTGTTTGGTTACTAATAGAAAGAAACCAAGACGCGCGGTCACAATCCCTCAGGGAAAGTATTTTTCCCGAATGAACTTTAAACGGCGGTCGAACTATTTTAAATGGAATCGCGTTCTGTTACCAAAATCGGGGTTTGGGGGACTTAGATACGGATTCAATAAATTCTGCTGCAGTATTGATTTCAGTATTAAAATATTTGCCAGCTAAAAATATTCTAAACCAGACCTTTTTAATCGGATTTCAAATTGGGCAAATCGCGTCGCTAAGTCCAGCAGGCCGTTCCTGACCTGTCAACTGGCCGTGTGTGGAAATTATCGGCTCCGTGAACGAGTCCAGATGTGGAATTATAACGACGCTGTGCGAGAACCTAATCATTTCAACCTCTTGCTGGGGATTACACGAAGAACCGTCAGCGTCTTGCCCATCTCCCCTTCAATTTCGTCATTGAACAAAGGGTAGAGGATAATCGCCCGATTAGTGTCGCTACATCTGATTTCCCAGTTTCCATCCAATGCACAGAGCACGAACGCGTTTCTAAAGTTTTATGTGCTGCAGTAATAACGGCTTGTATCGTATAGATTAAGTGTGTATGATGATAGAAACTGCTATTAACACATTTCCGTTGTCAGAGTAAGATCGGCAGATGATTACCGCATAAGTCATTTACGTGGTGCGCAACATATGTTTTAACGCGTAATGCGTCGTCGAGTTGCTCGTAAATTGCGCGCGTGGGTGACGCTAACACGACATTAATGGACAGTAACTATGACCTGATTCGTAAATGCGGCATCGTTTTCTTGGACCATTATCGTGATCTGTCGGTCTCCCACCGGAACAAAACGGTCCCAACAATGGCCTTCCATTTACGGAGGTTTTTTTTGAGACGCCCAATTTAATGGAATTGTCTTGTTAGCGCCCGGCGGGAACGGACAGTTCATTGGCTAATGATTTTGTCGCGCTTAGGGACCGTGGAAGGTCCATGCGTCATACAACTACAGATCGGGCGTGACATGTGTGTAAGTCATGACGACGTTGGAATTCTTTATAGATCGATCCATCAAAGCGGCAATCAGCTAATCGAGACTCCCTAAAGCCTGTCGTAAATTAAGTTGTATGTGACGTATAGAATATGCATGAGCCACATGCCTGCTGTTGATTAACCACACTTCGCCTTGAAGGTGGCGGTCGCATTGAGCAATTATCGCACTGAGCCGATAATCGTAACGACCTCGGTCGTTCCACTTAGTCAAATTGCACGGTTGCTGTTTCGTCGCAAATCCAGATCAAAAAACATTGAACTTTCTCATTTCCCGGCGCGATTTTCACAGCGAAATGCCCACGTTCAAAGCAATTAATTTCGCAATAATGTGTGTGGCATTGGCAAAATTAGCTTGGGCTCGTCACCAACTACAAAATTAGCGGTTTGCACAAGTCACATGGCGGTCTAATTTTACCTCTAAACCGTGTACTTTTGCTGTAAGTTTTTAATAAGACGTTCTTAGGCGTTCACCTTTCAGATTTGCGCATTAGGACATTAATCCGCACTTGGAACGGTTTCCCGTCGATTTTTAGGTGAAATTCCCGTTTTCCCTGTTGATCGCCGATCTTAAATTCCTGTCGCGCTTTTCTCTGCTAATTGAATTTCGATAGCAAGCAACAACAATGCACAATTTACCTGGTGGCAAGGCGGGTCCGCCAGATAAGCTAGTATTACTATGTTTAACTTTGTTTGTTACGGTCGGCGGCGATTCTCCTATTGCTACGCTTGCTAGCTTAGGTATGTTGTTGCCGGTAATTACCGAGGCTGCAGATTCCTATCAGACGTCTATCGTTTCGTCGCAGTCAACCAAACGCTTCAAGTGTAAACAAAGGTCGTTTTGAAGGAATGCACCTTTATGCACTTTATTTTATATTAAACTTAGCATTCGCCCTAAAAATTCCGATCCTGAAGGTAAATTTGATTTTTGTTGTTTAGGTAAACGGGCAGGACCTTTCTGGAGCATCTCACAAAGAAGCGGCCCACGCTTTCAAGAACGCCCCGGAACCTATTACTGTGGTTCTTCGACGAAACAACACAAAGAACAACGACGATGACGTCATTACTCCCAGAAGCAGCTTCAAAGCACCCTCCTTCACCCCCTCCGTGTCATGCGCCGCCACGCAAACGAGCCAGGTGCAGGACAACCTTTGCTTCTGCCAGACCCTCATTCAGAACTGCCAGAACGCACAGACGAACCTCTCCGCACTTATAATGAGGTAAGAGCATTTCCGGCGGCTTACATCTAAAAATACGAGCAACTGTACGATTATAGCTTGCTACTTTGTTTCAGCGAGCTGATGCGATATAAAAACGCCCACTCGGGATTATACGACGTGACCGGGCATACTGCAGATACTCTCGGGAGATCTTTTATGCTTGAAGACGAGGACGAGGTCTTTGGTTTTGAGTACGAGGTGAGTTAATATCATTTATAATGTCATGTTATATTCGATCAACGTTATCCCTTTAGCCCATTTGGAAATCATAGGGCAAAGGTCCAATCGCGTTATGATCTCAACCGTATGTCATTTTTCACATATACTCAGCGTTGTGTTTCTGAATGTCGGCCCTCATTACGTTGGAATACGAACCAGGCGCGTAGTGTACTAGATTCCTGTTAGTTAACTAATTGGATTCTGCTAAACCAGTTCGCACCGAAATAGCAAAACTATTGCAGGAAACCGGGAACTGAAAAGCGCCCAAATTACTGCAGGAGTTAATCGGATCTATAGCTGGCTGTATGTAACAGGATTTAGCTTTCCTGACCCACTTGACTCGGCTAAAAAGTGTATTCAATTACTCAATCCCATTTTTTTTCTCACTTGGAAACATTTCTCCTTTGAAGATACACAGGCGTCCCGCTCGCGCTTCCCGCAAACCTATGGCAACGTATACATCGGGTATACCTTTACAGCGTGACTGATCAGATCGAAACCCGAGCTGTTGTTTCTCATACGCAATCAAACCACCTCGGTGTCGGAGACAAGGTCTTTTACCTTTGTGCTGCTTGGGTAATTGGGCAGAGGTCGCTTAGATTACAACATGGAAATGAGTAGGCGGGCCAGCACTGATTGTTATTGCGCTGCTAAAATAGAATCACTTTCCGTCCTTTGGCTGCGGTAACACGGTCGAAATGGTGCAATAGTAGACAGTCTGTCAAGTAAAAATACACTCGGCGAATATCAAAGTACGGGACAAAACACGGTTCTTTGGAGCGTTGCTCTTCAAAGGCTAGAGCTGGTAACTCTCATGGGGTACAGGTATTCAACCCCTGGTAGTTCAGCATACCTGTCATTCGTCGGTGGCTTTCACCCCAACTCCCTCCCATCGGCATCGATTCTTGAGGGATGTTGTGATAGAGCGTCGAGAAGAATAGCCGTCGACGCGCAAGTTATGAACCGCGAAGGTTTGAGCTTATTCGCTGGTGCCTTAATGGCGTTGGGAACTTCATCGCTTAGCGACTACGAGTACCGTCGCCCACACCTTGGTGCCGCTGACAGAAAACATTCTCGCTGCGTTTGAGGCAAAGCAGCTTTTGGCCTTACACCATTCGCTTAAGAGTACCGGGGCCCATAAATCAAGGCTGCTATTTCCACGGCACGCGGTCTACCCCACTAAAACCTGACAACCAGCGTAAACAAAGTTATATCAAAGCGGCGAGGGTAAAAGTCAAGTTTCCGAAAAGGAAGCTGGAAAGAATGGTCCCGGAAACACTGACTGGGTGAATAGGGAACTTCGTTCCGACTTGCTCCGGTGTAACCACGCGTAAAAAAGCAACTCGGCGGCGAAATAATCACGTCCTGATGTGGGTAACCTTGATGGTTCTGAAGCGGGTTTGTTTCGCGGTTGCAGCGTGATAATAAATTCGGCGAGACAGCTCAAAATCTGTGAAGAGATTTCAATTTGCAAGGCTGAGAATAAGTGAAGTGCGATGACGTAATCCTGATCGCTTCTTTCTGTCCGACTGCTCTTATCAAGTCGTGTTTGACATGTAGGAACCTAACGGGTGGGCCATCAGCGCAAGTGGTGCTGTACAGTTTGTTGTGATTTCAAATTATCTGCTTCGTCTCTGCGCGACTAGTGTGTTATTGTGGCGATCAAACCCCGTGAAATGCTGCACCACTTGAAGCCCTAGTAATCCGGACCACCTAGTCTGCCTTCCCGTTTATCATTTTCTGTTATTCCACGAATCGCCGGATATGGGCGAGCGTGTCTCAGTCCACCTTGGGCCTGATAACCCCCACGCAGTATAGATATACACTGTCATTATACCGAGGTCTTGTTTATGATCATTAAACCTCAGTACGTCTCCTTTCTGATCCGTACATGCTTAGCGGAGCGACTTATCGCAGAAAAGCGGTATTTTGCTAAGTTAACCGAACGAAAGCGCAGGTGCGGCGTGATGTTTTGATTTTCTATGTAAACAACGCGTCAGGGAAACGTTTTAACAAAGCCTGCCGTCAAAATAGGAACTTATTGACTCTTAGCATTATAAATCACACAGCAAAGTGGATTACTGTGAAACACACGACAAATAATAAATCAAGATGAATGAGGTTTAACAAATTTGTTCTTCTTTCAGGAGGTTGAACTAAAACGTTCGTCCAACCAAGAAAAACTCGGTATTATGCTACAAGACCAGCGAGATCCATACACCGATCGAATCCGTGTGACTGTCAGCGAGGTACATTGTGTTTTTCGCAATCTGTATTTATCAACTAGGTGCCTGCCAGCTGCGAGAGCGTATACGATGTTCAGGTTCCACACTTTGAGAAAGGGACCATATTTACCGACTTAGTTCGGGCACGAGTTCGCAACAAACCGCCAAAAATGCCAACATCGTAGAATAGCTATAGGCACTGGTCCCTATCTCTCCACACATCTGATACAGGGCGTCGCGATTGCCGGCGAAAGTGACGTCACAACAATGTAACCGTACACCTTAGCCTCCGTTTCCGTATATGTCGAACATACTTTAAACATTTTTTTTCGACAAAACTGGCTTTGCGGGCTGTTCTCAAGGACGTCACGCCACGCTTATGACGTCACACACACCATAGACAAACAAATTCTGTGACGAATTAATCTTACAACAGTTTACCGCTCTTCGTTTTGTATGACCCACAAAAGCGATAAACTGGATAGCGACCCGACCACCTGCTGCCCTACCTCCGTAACGAGCTTAATCGGCGTCCAATAATCCTAGGCTACCCAACACACCTGTGGCCAATACAGTACAGCTCGCCACGCTATCGGACACTCTAAATCCAAGTCTCAATATTTAATAACCGGTGTTTTGGTCCCGCTCAAAATCACGCCTGCGCAGTCTCTTTGAAGGTTCAAAATTAGAAGCTGGTTGTCAGCTGTAAAGAGCTCTTCATTTACCACACTTTTAAAGTTTAATCCGGAGAAGTGATGGTGCAAGTTTTACGGAAACCAAATAGTTTTCGCAATAATAACCACGTTCTGTCGTCGCCAATTCATATTTTATCTAGCGTGAAAAATAACAGAGATCAAACAGTGCTAGGATGAACGGGGGATGAGTGAAGTGAGACTGGTACCTGGTGTAAACGGCCACCGCAACCAGGATATTACCTCCGACGTGTAAAAATCGTGACGCTCAATCGACAGTTCGTATCGGTTCATTATATTATTAGAGAGCTTGAGATGTGTTAATGAACCTTAGATCTGCTACTTGCACTTGGCAGACATAGGGTTATCTCCAGATGTCGGACACGATAAGTGAAGTAACTGCTGCCACTTCGTAGCGCGATACCACTGATGATGAGACACAAATAGCGTAATAGCGGAATGCGATAGCGCTGTGTCGCGCTGAGACCTGCTACGGCATATCTATATGTTATCGCGACGTTCCAGTCCCGTGCTGGGGAACAACGCGTCGAATTTTTGTACTTTGCGTTGGCCTCTGTTTAAGCCTGTCCGATATAACCTATCATCCATGTATTAAACCGATCCTAGCTCCGAGCTTTGTCGATTCATGATCTGTAATCCCTCCACAAGGAAGCATTGAATATTTGCGCCCTATGACTGTGTGTGCAAAGCGCATTGCGGCGAGACGGAACAGCATGGTCCATTGTTTGAGTGAACTGAGCCGAAGGATCGCACTTGGCCTTACGAATGCTCAGTCTCACTCAACGAACTTCTTTACGTCATTCGGCGCTTGCCCACCCTACGATATATACGGTACCAGATACAGTGCTGGGTTGCGGATTTCGGAATTGACGCCATGATCTAGTGTACGACGCAGTGAGATTAATACCCGCTATCTTGCTAATTTTTCGACAACAGCTTTGTCCTCAATGACCCGATGTTCTTCATGCTTGGTTGGTACATTGTAGGACGGCTTTGCGAAACTGTATGAGTGTTGGATCAAACGGTTTCACCGGTTTGCGAAACCTAATCAAGTAGTTATGCGAATTCGTTTGATACTCCGCTAATATCAGTCATTGTACCTTTATCATTACGCAAACTTTCGGTGAGCGTATTTGCCAGGTGGAGCGCTTTGTTTGGCATATAGTAGCAATGTTTACTGCGTATATAAGCACGCAGCATGTAAGCGAGTCTCTTTGATCCGGCGATTATAAGGATACCTAGACTTGTTTGCCTTTTTGGTTTATTCGCGTGTAACATATCGGCAGTGAGACCGGTTTGACGAAATGTCACTGCGATGATTTTGACGTCATTTGGTAGTTTAAGCTTCCTACACTACCTGATGATGCAAATTATAGTATTGCTTACACTCATTTACGCAGCAATTTAATATTGACTCTTTTAATGTACGACGACACCACAAAAGTTGTTATAAATAACAATTCACTGAGAAAGGCAACAGCTGCTGTTAAAGGTAAAATGCGTAAGCGGGGCCTGTAAAGTTGGTTGTTTCGGTTCGCTACTTAACTCAATCAATCTTCGTCCACGATCATGAGTTTCCTTTTCCGTTTATTCCGGAGCCAACCGCTGCATTAGGTGACCAGTGTCCCGGTTAAGTGGCTGTGGCTTGTGGCCCCAAAACAAAAGCGAAGTGCCCTGAAAAATCAGCCTCCACGCCAAAACACGACCCCGCACAGAAAACTGCGGGTTCAAACCGCCTTGGTCCCTTCTCTCTCACTCCCCTAGATTTGATACAGCACCGTCGGAACGCGGTGACGTAATCCCTTAGATTTCACCCGAGGTTTTGTTGCTTCTCGCATCGTTTAAGTTACTTAAATACGTCGCATTTAGGTGCCGGTTGTTTTGCTCGGGTCGCGTCGCGTTGAATTCCTTTGTCGTCTCAGCGTTCTGCAAAACACAAACAATCCGAAGTGGCGACGCGCGCACCGCATAGTCGAGCAATTTAACGTGAGAACCGAATTCGTTGAGTTCCTTTCAGCCGACGTGGGTCCCACACAACACATTTAGCGTCTTACGCCGGATGGTTATTTAAATCCGACACTAACAGGCCGTTAAGGACTAACATGGTGTCGGGTGACACTTGCGCTGACACACAGATACCAGCCGTGCTTGTGCCATTAATTTTACTTGTATGGTGCCGGTTTACAGGCGCTATAGCTTGTAATCCAGCAACCCCCAATTCTTAGCATGTTTTGTGGGAGAGTTGCGCTTTGCCTTTTCTTATACGTGGACACATCGTATAAATCGTCATGTGGAATCGGATAAGCTCTTTTTAAGTAGGAAACCCACGTCAAAACACGAAAATATTGAAAAGGCCACTTTTCATCACGGGCCAATGCTCTGGTAATACCTTCTGCCGTGTCCGATTATCGCTTACGATTATCAGCAATTGACCGCCTTTATATACATTAGGCATGTACAAACGTTTAGGAATAATTTTCCGGCATTTAACGCATTTTATCAGCCCTTTATCGCAGGTGTGCTTTCTCCCAATTAATCTCTCGTTTAAAACCGTTGCGGTATTGCTATAATAGTGTCTACCACCTATTTATAAACCATTTAACCTCCAATTGTTGTGTTGTACAGGTCGCACCATTCTCCATCGCTGAAAAATCCCAAAACATCCAAACCGGCGACCAAATCGTTAAGGTAAGCAACAAGAATCATTTAACTGAACGGCCATGTTGTTTTCGTCCATAAATACCAGCATTTCATACCATGAGTCAATATTGTTAGTTTTGTAAAAGGGCGTCAAATACGCGCAGTCGTGACTGCATCGAGATACATTCTCCAGTGTAGGAGATTGTAATACCTTGCGACTGACGCAGTTTCGTGGAACAGAAACCTTCTCTGTTTACTGCTGTCCTGAAGCAACCGTCCTACAACGTACCAGCCTGTAATGAAACGACCAAGTTAGGCTCGCCGCGCATGGGTCTGGCGACTCCTTAATGGTTCCATTGTAGGTGATTGGTAATAACGTTTTCAATCACGAAGTTTGTGTGCACTTCGCCTTGATTTGACAGCAACGGTAAACAGTGTTGGGGAAATGACGGGTCTCGCAAGCTGTACGTTCAGTGTACGGTATTTTAAAACGCTGATGCGTGTCACTGCCCGCCCTTCGGTCAACTGCTTACGTTTGACGCTTGATTGATGATCGATTGTGACGAGTGACATCGAGGCTTATGACGTAACAAAGCTAGAAAATCGCTGCTGTTGTTTTGTGCAACTATGATTGAACTGTGTTTCGCCGCAATTCGACTTAGAACTGTCACTCGAATCGCATATATCAGCATTGTGCAACAAACAAATCGCATTATTCTGTCCGTATGGCAAAAACGACCAGCATATGGTGTCACGTATCTTGGATATAAATACAGATTACGTAACCGCTGTGTTACGAAACAACAGCGACCAAGGTGCGACCATTGTGCCTAAGCAACACTAAGAAAGCGTTAACACGATTTAATTCCTTTGTCCCTTTCGCTTTGGGGTCGGTATGCAGGGATAATGCGGTAATCTTGTCGGTATGCACTGACTTAATGCGACTGCAAGCGCCGCGAGCCGTCCGGCTTCAAGTACGTTGGTATTCGTCCTATGTTGATTAACCAGCGTAAGCCAAATGAGCAGGTCCGGTTGATCCGGGAGCTAAAACTCAGTTTCGACAACAGCGAGTTATAAAAATGCTGAAACCAATAGGACAGTAATCGTCGATTGACCTCGGCGGGTTGTGTCGACGCTGCGAAAACTATTTCCTTATTCTGCAATGGATGGTACACTGTGAATGCCTGTTGTCTGTACGTTGAAATCATGTGTTTATTGCGCGCGTGGTATGACGTCAAGGGTATGGTGTACCACGAAATCCCGTTCGGAATTTACAGCTAATATTAGGCCCCGTGTATTCTGCTGCAAACAGCGCACGTTGACAAACTATTTCGCTTGCCACATCCGCAGAATGCTGTCGCGTATGATTGCAAACATAGGTTTATTCCCGACCGCAACCGATACAAAGTAGGTCGGACACAATATACAACATGTCTCATCACGGCTCGATCACGAACCGGTGTATTCCGGTGCGGTCCGGTTCCACGAAAACCAGTTCATGTTAATTACTTTGCGGTTATGTCCGCTTAGGCAACGTAAAGAAATGCATTGGCTAACAGGTGTCGATATTTTTAGATCAACGGTACGCCCGTAACTTCCATGGCCGAAGCGTCCACCCTCCTTCACAAAGACATTCCCAGCATCACATTCATGATACGTCGGCAACACCCATACGTAAGTGATTTATTTAATCCTTTCACGATTTCAACGAGCGGGTGCTTCGCATTCCTCCCATGTTTTAGAAGCTAGCTCGCACCCTTACAGCGCAGTGACGGCTCCCGGGCAAACGCCACATCGGTGATTGACTCGCTGCCCCTCGCAAAGCTGTTTATTTTGATGCGGAGTAGCTAAGTCGACTTAACCCGAAATAGAACATGATTCGTCCGACTTCCCCGTGCGACCTTGTTTACGTTGAGAGCCACCTGTCCGTTTCAGTGATCACTGCTTGCCGAACTAAGTGGACTGACCTGAATTGAACATTCAGAATCTACACTCGGTATAGCTTGTACTACGGCACCACCGCATAAGAGTATAGGGGCCTATACGCTGTAAAGTGCTCACTAATTCCGTTTATCGATTTTTCGATTTGAAACAGCACGCTTTCAGTCGTAACCGCACTTGCTTATAAATCAATTCTCCAAGGTTAACGGGAATTTGTGGCTTTCCCGCAGTCGCTCGCGCGCCACAGATGTGGTAACAAATCAATTCTCCACACATTTGGTAGACCAGGCTAGTGTAAACTGAGGAAATGACTGTGAAGCCCATATAGGCAAACATAAACACGACCAGGTACAACGGATATCAAAGTTACACAGTGACGTGCCAGTGATGAACCTAAACTAAAAACAATTCGGTTTGCGCACGGCTTGATTTCACAACAGCGAACAAACGGTGCGTTATATTAGCCAGCTACCGCGTATTTGATCAAGCTTGCCGGGTCGTGCGTCAACGTATCAATAAACAGCGCTGTTGCGCATTCATCCCTCGCCAATAACGCGTGGTTGACGCGAGAGTCAACACCGCTAGTAAGTTCTGAGCAGCCGACGTCGCCAGTAGGGCTACAATCAAAAAGATGATTCTCAGGGTGGTCGGCCAGTGTAGATGTCA
Source organism: Ciona robusta (assembly GCF_009617815.1). Lineage (NCBI taxonomy): Eukaryota > Metazoa > Chordata > Ascidiacea > Phlebobranchia > Cionidae > Ciona > Ciona robusta. Next base: position 5,955,579 of record NC_143242.1, on the reverse strand, counting down.
GCCTTGCCTTGAATGATGGTTTTGAGCCTAGACCTGATCAATAGCGGCTTTCACTCGTACATCAATGTTAATGCGTACAATCCTCCTTAATAGCCTACAAACGAAAATATCTTATCTATACACAGGCTATTATACCGAAATTTTAATGGGTATTCAATCATACGCGGGCACACTTTTTAAGAAATGATTGCAATAACGGCTGTCACTTTTACCCCATAACTGAATATTTAATGCATTCTAATGAATTCATCGTCCAGCGCTCAACGTAGTCAAGTGTTTCTGTCAACAATGATCGATTAAAACAGAATAAAACACTTGCATAACAGTTTGGTGTATAAATGCAATATAGTGAAAATGTATATGCTTGTATTAAAACCATATTAAATTTGTTTAAATGAAACAGAGGCACGGTACCATGACATGACAACCTTTCGTTTGTTTACTAACTTATGTACGACACCGAATCTATAGGTTTATCGGTCTCCGGCCAAGTTCGTTTGGGTTTAATCCATGCTGCTATCAATATGTCCTTTAGTTTTGTTGTCGCAACTATAGCTAACGACCAGCCAAATTAATCTTGTGTGTGTTTTGTATCTTCAGGACGACGAGCAGTGGAACGAAGATTTCGAGGGCGATGACGTACTTCGTGACGTCACGAATTATGATGACGTCATGAGCGCGACATCCGACGAATCTCGTCCGCGTTTTCTGGAACAAAGTACGAGGGACGGAGGGATCGAATACGCGGCAATCGTCTCGCAAAAAGTAAGTATCTACAAAGGTGTATTTAATTTAACTAATCCCTTCATTTGTGGAGATGATCTGACAGTGAAACTAAACCTATCACCACAAGTCGCTTTATATGTGACGTAGGTGTGGGCACGAGGACGTATAAAGTCGGCTATTATTCGCCAACTTAATTATCATGACGTCCCGATCGCCCAATATCCTGTTTTCTCCCATGACAGGATTAAAATCCACACACTTGGTGTCGTAAGATTCACGACTTTTAAAACGCCAAACAGCCCTCTGTTTACCAAAGTTGGGACGAAGCAAATTTATTTGCAGCCGTTTTTCGCCGCCTACCGCCTCGTACTTGCGCTAAGCCGTCGCTGAGCCTAACTAAGCTAATGGTGTGGGCAAAACTTTAAGGCATTTTAACCGGCATCAAAGCTGCACGATGGCTAGCACCGTCAATAAACAATGTAGGCGTCGAGTTGGATTAGACTGCCGCATACACACAGCACGCGGCTGACTGCTAGGTTGACCGGCGACCTTGCTCTGCTGCGAGTCGGCTTGATAAGACGCATGCCGCCCCGCATTACATGGTATTGGTGGCGGGTTGATGGCTAAATATAATAATCCGGCATCGCGGGACAAAATAATAGAACGTCTCGTGCTCTAATCTCGTTGCCAACGAGGTTAATCTCAGCCCCTTTTCTAATTAACTCTCCCATGAGCAAATCGTGTCCGGGAAGCTTATTTTTTCCCAAGACATTATCTCATAGTAATGTCCACATATCACTGTGTGGTCTCATGTTTGCTATAAATTCGTTAATACGGGTCAAGGCCTCTATTGACGCTCGTGCTTTTCCGGCGTTCGGTTTTTGCGAAATCATCACAACAACAAGTTGTACTAAATGTTTATCCTAAAAAAATTACGAAGAGTTATTTTAACTTTAATGATTCCCTGACCTTTTGATGTTTGTTTTTCAGCTTGCCACTACTGCCAGAACAACTGACAGCGGGACCTCTCATAGCTCGGTGGATTCCAGTCCTAATGAAAAAGATAGCGGCATCGGTCGTACCACCGATGGCAGCAGTGTACAGGTGTGTTTTGTGTATTATATTCTACTTAACGAAATTTTAAACACACCGAACGAGCCCGGCTTTTCTGCGAGCTATTTCGAAGTGTTTATCTGCCATCGATCGGTGGAATTTCGTTCCGCAAAATATTGCTAGCAACGGAATTAAATAATAAGGAAATTTCAACCAGTAATTTATTCTCGCTAGCGTCACGCGAATACCTCGGCCGTCTATAATGACATATTAAAGACAGCGGCAATTTCTAATCCAATAATGGCTCGGTGTATATCCGCGAGGTCGCAGTTTAAACAACAGAATCAGCATTGCATAATAGATGAACGACTATAGCGGTTTGAATTTAGATAGAGTATATACACAAGTATATCCGGCTTTAATGTTTCGAGCGCCACTCGCTAAAGGGAAAAGTCGTTGAAACATGTAATGCGAGGACCCCGTGACACCCCTTTGACGTAATCCACGCTCAGATAGTTTATTCACCTGCCAGGAAAGAAGGCTGGTATTTCTCCGACCGGTTGCTATATCTCATCGGCAAAGACATGTTATATAGCCAAGCTACTTTCCCAGATAGTTGTCGTCTACGTTGCTGGGAAACCGTGCAATTGAGTGGCGCTTAGGCGACTTTAAGATCAAGTTCTCTCCCATTCTAGTGATAATTAGCACGGCGCTTCTCGACCCATATATTTGCTTTCAAGATAACTACGCGTAATTCCCACTTCTCTCTCGCCGGTGTGTGAGATCCAGTACTGAATTTCTTATGCTTATTTTACAGAGCGTCACCGATAATGCGACCAGTACCAATACTCAAGATTCGAGACGGTTCGGAACCGACTCAAGTAGAGGAAGTTCCGCTCCCCACTCAGTTGCCAAGGAGTTTACCTTTGTAGCATCCAAGGTACGAATATATTAAGCACACAAAGCACGTTTCTACAAAGTAGCTGTTTCGCTTAGATTCAAATCTAAAGGTTTTCGTTTCTTTTCAGGATTACCACTACCCGAAACGACCCTTCGATAAACCAGTTGATTGCCACTCGACCGACTCCGCAAAGGGTTCCATGGAAAGATCGATAACAGAAGAAAAATCTAACCAATTCCAACGACTGAGCGATGCTATACAGCACCTAGAGTTAGAAGATGCACCAAAAAGTCCAAACTGTACACCCGATGACGTAGACGATGACGTCAGTCCATGGGTGAAAATCGCCCGTCAGGACTACGAGGACAAAATTCGTCAGATTAAAAACAAGGACTCCCGAAATTTCCACCCTGCTGGTATTTCCAGCACTGCAAACATGGAAGATGTGATCGTTGCTATTGCGGCTGAACGAAACTCAAACAGCGCAACTGACAACACGTCATCAGCTTACAGCACAGGGGAAAGTTTCCGTAGCACAAGCACTGCGAGCGCTCCCCGAATAAGCATTGACTCTCTATCGCCTCCACTGTCCCCTAAAAAGAGCATTACCAAACCGCACACCGGACCTACTATATCTTATATCAGCAGCGACGCTAATAGCGACGGTGAAGGGCCGGCCTGTTACCTCACCCACGCCGAGGACAGCGAGTCTGAAGGTTTTGAGGACGCGGGGGTTGAATTTAGTTCCATATTCACTTCTGCTACCCCACCGAAGCTCCCACCCACCCCGTTACCTAGGTTACTTCACCCACCTCAAGGCCCGAACTTCCACACGTCAGCTTCGCTTACAGCATCGACGAAAGAGTTGTGGAAAGCAGCAGCCGCAGTTGCTAAGAATCGGCGGCATACTCAGACACCTGAAACAATTGAACAAAACTCGATGTCAAGGTCAAGGAACCGGTCAGATTCTAGAAGTGTTGGCGACGCCAGTAGCAGTAAGGACAGATCTGAAAGCGAAACAGTTGTTGCATCGCAATCTCGGAACTCGGCCGGTGAGAGCACTTGCACTGACTTGCCAGATTCCAATCACTTGACCAGTAAGCGTCACCGGGATCCGAACAGTTTCAGTAAAAGCGCAGGAAGCAACGATTTCCCCTCAAGATCTAAGAACCACAAATTCCGCCGCTCGTCGGACAATATGAACCCATCTGTGTTATGTAATCGACCCAACATGGCGACGAGGTCTCAGTCGTATACCGAGGGTTCAGCACCGAGCATGGATAACATTGAAGGTGCAACGAACACAGTGGGCGAAGGTAGTTCAAACGGTGATGTTCGTATGGAGTGGAAAGTACGTGTGAGCCGGGACGGGACCAGGTACATCACAAAACGACCTGTGAGAGAAAAAGTTCTTCGTGATAGGGAACAAAAATTGCTCGTTGAAAGATGCGGGGTGACCACCGACGACGATGCGATGACAGAGCTTAAGCTCGGTCGGCATTGGTCACGAGAGGAACGTAAGCGACACCTGCGGCATGCGCGAGAGAAGAAGCGTCGTCGGGATTTCATGCAACGTTGTCGGCTGGAAGTTCTCACTGAAAACGTACCAGCGGACACGGACATTGTCGAGTTAAGTCACAAGAAAATGGAACGTCGTAAACATAAGCGTATGCTACTCGACAGCTTTGTAACTGTGCAAGAAATCCTAGCGCACGGAGATAAAACTACGGGAACGGCTGCTTTGAATCCTCTGCTCAGTGTTACCTACATTTGAAAAGCAACCGCTAGCCATCGCTGTGGAGCAGCGAAAACCAATTCTTGATCGTTAAGTGGCCACAAGCCAAGAGAGCGTACCGTAGGAGCAGAGGACCCGTCCCGAATACACAATGGCTGAAAACGTCTAGCACTGCGAGACATTAGAGATGTACAAGCAGTTGCAATCGTTTTCCATCGCTTAAAACGCGTAAGTTCCATATCAGACATGAGTCACAAATTCCGTTCTCACTGTTTGTACTCACACTCCCACACCATGCTACGATACCAATGCAACAAGTTATCACAAATATTGTTTTACCGACCTAGAAGTATTTATCGTTCTTTCTAATTTATTTCAATACGTTTTGTTCTTTCTTTCTACGAGGCACCAACACAAACCCGTCGGTCTATTGCATTGTTGTAGTTTGTAAACATGCTATCCTATATTTCCTTCGTTACGATACCAAGCACTAACTCATTTCCAGTACTTTCTCATACTCCTATTTCGTCCCGGGTGTTTGCCGCGACAATTTTCTTTACTATTTCTTTTTTATATAATATGTTCTATTAAAGCGCCAGTTGCCGTGCTGTTGCTTACCGAATTTAATTGTATTGTGTTGATCCGCGAATACGATATGTTGTTGAAACTTATTTTGTCTTATTTCTTGCAAAAAAACGCATTTAGACAGCTCTACAACTGCACCATCGTGTACGATGACTGTACACTAGAATAAACCTATATGTCAGGCCCTATATGCATCTGATCCTAGTTAAGAGCATTTAGGTATTTTATCGATATTCAGGACTATAGCAGGCATATTAAGCAACTTTTGTCAATACTTCTAAACTCAAAAGAAGCTGTGGCATAATGTGTTTTTAAAATCATTTATCAGGAGGTATGCTACCTCAAAATATTCTCATACCTTCTCAGATTTGGAGCATCAATTTATTTTACAGTACATATCCGCGTATAAGTAGAATATATAAGTCCCATATTATGCTTTTCCTCTTTTCGCATTTAATTGCCAAAATATATTTTTCGAATTTAATCGTTATGGGAATTTTAAACGCTAAAAACATGAGAGAGTGAGTGAAGTAGGTAAAATTATGAGAGAGCGGGCGAAAAAGGATATTTGCAAGGTTAGACGTAAAGTGTTTATCATCGGGTTGTATTAGCAACGTGTGTTGGTTTGGTTAATGCTTTAACGCTCAGGCTGGAAGCTTTCCGAAAATCCCCTTAGTATGACGTAGTTAGATATTTCTATGAGGTCGTCGAGCGTGTCGATGTTATTGCGCAATTTTATTTAACTGTTTAGTGTTATTTAAAAGTTTGAGGTAGGCCTGGAGCATATTTGTTGTTTCGTGTTATTTTAAAGTTTGAGGTAGGCCTGGAGCATATTTGTTGTTTCGTGTTATTTAAAAGTTTGAGGTAGACCTGGAGCATATTTGTTGTTTCGTGTTATTTTAAAGTTGGAAGTAGGCCTGGAGCATATCTGTTGTTTAGTGTTATTTTAAAGTTGGAAGTAGGCCTGGAGCATATTTGTTGTTTAGTGTTATTTTAAAGTTTGAGGTAGGTCTGGAGCATATTTGTTGTTTCGTGTTATTTTAAAGTTTGAGGTAGGCCTGGAGCATATTTGTTGTTTCGTGTTATTAAATTCTTTAGTGTTATTTTAAAGTTGGAGGTAGGCCTGGAGCATATTTGTTGTTTCGTGTTATTTTAAAGTTGGAAGTAGGCCTGGAGCATATTTGTTGTTTCGTGTTATTTAAAAGTTTGAGGTAGGCCTGGAGCATATTTGTTGTTTCGTGTTATTAAATTGTTTAGTGTTATTTTAAAGTTGGAGGTAGGCCTGGAGCATATTTGTTGTTTAGTGTTATTTTAAAGTTGGAGGTAGGCCTGGAGCATATTTGTTGTTTCGTGTTATTTTAAAGTTTGAGGTAGGCCTGGAGCATATTTGTTGTTTAGTGTTATTTTAAAGTTGGAAGTAGGCCTGGAGCATATTTGTTGTTTAGTGTTATTAAATTGTTTAGTGTTATTTTAAAGTTGGAAGTAGGCCTGGAGCATATTTGTTGTTTCGTGTTATTAAATTGTTTAGTGTTATTTTAAAGTTGGAGGTAGGCCTGGAGCATATTTGTTGTTTAGTGTTATTTTAAAGTTGGAGGTAGGCCTGGAGCATATTTGTTGTTTCGTGTTATTAAATTGTTTAGTGTTATTTCAAAGTTGGAAGTAGGCCTGGAGTTTGCTAAATAATTCACGTGTGAATCGCTATTATGAAGTCAATAATCAACGTGTGAATTGCTATTATGACGCAATGAATCCACATGTAAATCCCTACTAATTCGTAATAAATATGCTGCTTGGCTGAGGAAAACATTGTATATAAATATAAAGCAGTGTTGGAAACCATTTAGGCAGTTTATTTCCGCGATATTTCGTTCTAGAAACCTACTATTTCCGATAGACGGGTCTTCGTTTGTAAGATAACCGCACACTCATGTGGGCTTGACGAAAGGCGCATGCGACATAGCAACTGTGACGTCACTGGTGGGACAATCGGATTTGACCGTTTCTCATTACACGGACTCGCTGAAATTTTAATTTGTCTCATCCCTAAGTATTTCTGAATACGTTTACGTTTGTATGAGCGTTTAAAAAGCACATATTTAAACGGTTGCAAACTGAAAACAAAGGGTTGCAAAAACTTCCTTTTTTTCTGGTTTTTGCAACCCTAACGTTTAGTAAAACTTTACGCCTATGGCAATAGGCATGAGCAATATACAATCTGTTAAGATGATTGCTTCTAAATTTTGAATCAGGTAATGTCCTATATATTATGATGTTATTGATAAATGTTATGTGTGCTGACCGAATGCCTCAATTAGGTTGTTACGTTACAGGTATGGCCGTATGGGTGCTTTCCATACCTGTACATAACTACCGATATCGATGTGTTCAATTCAACTTATTTATTTTGTTGTATTAATGCCAATGCATACATACAGAGACTGCTGCTGCTGCCAGGGATCACAAAGAAAAATGTAGGTTAACGAAGGGTTACTAGTTATTGTACTACCCATTTTATGTGTTCAATTGGTTGTGTTGTGTGCTATAATGGGGTTTAACTCAATAATTTTTTTTTTGTTTATAGTAAAGTGGCTTAATAAAACACAATGGGGTACTTGGGGTAAGAAAGGACAAACCTCCTAGCCCGCTAAAAAAAGACAATTTATTGCAAACAACTTTTCTGGGTAAAAACAATATTTATGTGGCATATTTTTTATACTAACTTTAATTCTAAATAATAATTCTTTTTCGGTAAAACACAAATTACTAAATTAAACAAAAAATTGAAAACTTTTTATAGGGCTTGTTAAACTTTTGTGAAAAGGCCTTTCGTGATAAATTTATCATGAATGCAGGTATTTGTAATAAAAAAACAACTGTGTTTTTTTCTGTTTTTATTTTTTCTGGGTAACACTAAAAGAGGGAAAAGGGAAAAGAGGGAAAAGAGGGAAATGGACACTACAAGGGGAAATAGGGAAAAGAGGGGAAAAGGGTAAACTTGCATTTCTAAAAAAGGGGAAAAGGAAAAGAGGGAAAACAGGGAAATGCTGCTTAGTAAAAAAACGATATTTTTTAAATTTGATTTTATTTACTTAACTTTGAAATTAGAAAAAGGGAACAGCAGAAAATTAATACTAACAAGGGAAAAGATGAAAAATAAAGAAAAGAGGGAAACAGGGAAAAGGAGTCTTCCCTCTTTTTCCTGTTTTCCCTCTTTTCAACTGTTTCCCTGTTTTCCTTTTTCCTTTTTCTCTCTTTTTCTTTTCCACCATTATCCCTGTTTTCCCTCTTTTCTTTACTTTTTATCTTTTCCCTTGGGTTAGTATTGATTTTCTCCTGTTCCCTTTTTCTAATTATCAAAGTTAAGTAAATAAAATATAAAAAAATCTAATTTTTTTACTAAGCAGCATTTCCCTGTTTTCCCTCTTTTCCTGTTCCTCTCCTTTAGGAATGCAAGTTTTCCCTTTTCCCCTCTTTTCCCTATTTCCCCTTGTAGTGTCGATTTCCCCCTTTTCCCTCTTTTAGTGTTACCCGTTTTTTTCTACCCCAACCAATACTAACTTTGTGATAAAATTAATTTTAAAATGTAAATTAAATTATTTTAATTAATGATTTAATTGATTTTAAAGGTAATGAAGTATCAAAATCAGACATTTTACAGCTTTGCCCACATTTTCTGATAATGTAATTTATGTTTTAAGTTAAGGCTGTTTAATTAGGTCATTTTTATGATTATTGCTGAATTTACTTTAGATAAAGTTAAGATGTCATTTAGATTTTCAAAAGTCTTTATAATTTAGTTAAAACCATAAATTTATAATTTAAGTAAATCAAGTGTAATGCTCTGGTTACTTCTTGTGGTTTATATAGGTTATTAAATTTATGGGTTTGTTTTTAGTCTAATAAATGTTATTTGCGGGTAAGCTTATGTTTAAAAGGAAGTAGTGAAGTAAAACTATAAAAGAAAAAAAAAGGAAAGTTGAGGTTTCTGAGAAAATAGAGACTACATAGTGCATAGGTTGTATGACTAATATATTTGTGTGCTGTACTTCCAATATTTTTTTCTCAGGATAGGCCTGCATACCCTGCACCATATAAATCGACGCCAGTGGCTTAATGTATGCGTAGCCGTAAATCAAACCAAAAGTTTTAATTCACCACTTCCATTGGCCTGCGGTAGCAACAATAATCTATGTTTTGAATCTTATCTACAATAATCTACTTGCCTGGCTATCGGGCACACTTTGGTTGCAATGCAGGCGCCTAAACCACTAAGCCACGACGCCAGCAGCATACTAGATACCACTTTACTGATATTGTGAAATATGTGAAATAAGTTGAATTGAACACATCGATATCGGTAGTTATGTACAGGTATGGAAAGCACCCATACGGCCATACCTGTAACGTAACAACCTAATTGAGGCATTCGGTCAGCACACATAACATTTATCAATAACATCATAATATATAGGACATTACCTGATTCAAAATTTAGAAGCAATCATCTTAACAGATTGTATATTGCTCATGCCTATTGCTATAGGCGTAAAGTTTTACTAAACGTTAGGGTTGCAAAAACCAGAAAAAAAGGAAGTCTTTGCAACCCTTTGTTTTCGGTTTGCAACCGTTTAAATATGTGCTTTTTAAACGCTCATACAAACGTAAACGTATTCAGAAATACTTAGGGATGAATGAGACAAATTAAAATTACGCGGGTTCGGCGAGTCCGTGTAATGAGAAACGGTCAAATCCGATTGCTGCGCCAGTAACGTCACAGTTGCTATGTCGCATGCGCCTTTCGTCAAGCCCACACGGGTGTGCGGTTATCTTACAAACGAAGATCCGTCCATCGGAAATAGTAGGTTTCTAGAACGAAATATCGCGGAAATAAACTGCCTAAATCGTTTCCAACACTGCTTTATATTTATATACAATGTTTTCCTCAGCCAAGCAGCATATTTATTACGAATTAGTAGGGATTTACATGTGGATTCATTGCATCATAATAGCGGTTGTTTGAACCTGGCAATTGATTACGACATAATAGCAATTCACACGTTGATTATTGACTTCATAATAGCAATTCACACGTTGATTATTGACTTCATAATAGCGATTCACACGTGAATTATTTAGCAAACAGGAGTTTAAATACCAGTTGAACGCATTTGTGTCGTGAATGACGCATCGGTATTGACATATTTTAACGAACGTAAACGAAGTTTGTTCGCAGTAATAATAGCGTCTTCGTTTGGTTGAACGTAATTCCTTACGCATTATTAGTATGGAGAAAATCAAAGGGTTGCCAGGCAATCCTGCAACCCCGTAACTTTACGCCAGTGCCTATTGCATGAAACCACTTCCGAGCTGTGGTATTGCATTTGCCATTTACATTTACCATCTGATTTTACTCAATACAAGGACAAGTTCACTTACCTACCATTAGGATGAGAATATTGCATTCAAAACATAACTTGTGTTCTAGATTGGAAATATTGCATACAAAACATTAAACTCTTATATAAACAACAAATATGCTCCAGGCCTACTTCCAACTTTGAAATAACACTAAACAATTTAATAACACGAAACAACAAATATGCTCCAGGCCTACTTCCAACTTTAAAATAACACTAAACAACAAATATGCTCCAGGCCTACCTCCAACTTTAAAATAACACTAAACAATTTAATAACACGAAACAACAAATATGCTCCAGGCCTACTTCCAACTTTAAAATAACATGAAACCACAAATATGCTCCAGGCCTACTTCCAACTTTAAAATAACACGAAACAACAAATATGCTCCAGGCCTACCTCAAACTTTTAAATAACACGAAACAACAAATATGCTCCAGGCCTACCTCAAACTTTTAAATAACACGAAACAACAAATATGCTCCAGGCCTACTTCCAACTTTAAAATAACACTAAACACCAAATATGCTCCAGGCCTACTTCCAACTTTAAAATAACACGAAACAACAAATATGCTCCAGGCCTACTTCCAACTTTTAAATAACACTAAACAACAAATATGCTCCAGGCCTACTTCCAACTTTAAAATAACACTAAACAACAGATATGCTCCAGGCCTACTTCCAACTTTAAAATAACACGAAACAACAAATATGCTCCAGACCTACCTCAAACTTTAAAATAACACTAAACAACAAATATGCTCCAGGCCTACTTCCAACTTTAAAATAACACGAAACAACAAATATGCTCCAGGCCTACCTCCAACTTTAAAATAACACTAAAGAATTTAATAACACGAAACAACAAATATGCTCCAGGCCTACCTCAAACTTTAAAATAACACGAAACAACAAATATGCTCCAGGCCTACCTCCAACTTTAAAATAACACTAAACAATTTAATAACACGAAACAACAAATATGCTCCAGGCCTACTTCCAACTTTAAAATAACACGAAACAACAAATATGCTCCAGGCCTACTTCCAACTTTAAAATAACACGAAACAACAAATATGCTCCAGGCCTACCTCAAACTTTTAAATAACACGAAACAACAAATATGCTCCAGGCCTACCTCAAACTTTAAAATAACACGAAACAACAAATATGCTCCAGGCCTACCTCCAACTTTAAAATAACACTAAAGAATTTAATAACACGAAACAACAAATATGCTCCAGGCCTACCTCAAACTTTAAAATAACACGAAACAACAAATATGCTCCAGGCCTACCTCCAACTTTAAAATAACACTAAAGAATTTAATAACACGAAACAACAAATATGCTCCAGGCCTACCTCAAACTTTAAAATAACACGAAACAACAAATATGCTCCAGGCCTACTTCCAACTTTGAAATAACACTAAACAATTTAATAACACGAAACAACAAATATGCTCCAGGCCTACTTCCAACTTTAAAATAACACTAAACAACAAATATGCTCCAGGCCTACCTCCAACTTTAAAATAACACTAAACAATTTAATAACACGAAACAACAAATATGCTCCAGGCCTACTTCCAACTTTAAAATAACATGAAACCACAAATATGCTCCAGGCCTACTTCCAACTTTAAAATAACACGAAACAACAAATATGCTCCAGGCCTACCTCAAACTTTTAAATAACACGAAACAACAAATATGCTCCAGGCCTACCTCCAACTTTAAAATAACACTAAACAATTTAATAACACGAAACAACAAATATGCTCCAGGCCTACCTCCAACTTTAAAATAACACTAAACAATTTAATAACACGAAACAACAAATATGCTCCAGGCCTACCTCAAACTTTTAAATAACACGAAACAACAAATATGCTCCAGGGTCCCTTTAAATAGTGCATGTCCGCTAAGTCCGCTAAGTCCGCTAAGTCCGCTAAGTCCGCTAAGTCCACTAAGTCCACTAAGTCCACTAAGTCCACTAAGTCCGCTAAGTCCGCTAAGTCCGCTAAGTCCGCTAAGTCCGCTAAGTCCGCTTAGTCCGCTAAGTCCGCTAGGTCCACGTCTGCAATATTGACTATGTCCGCTATTTCCACGTCTGTAATATTCACGTCTAAGATGTCCAGTAGTAAGCTCGCTTGGTCGTGATATATGAATTATGTGTTATCCAAGTCAAAATGATTTTATTTTGTCTCCTTGGTCACACTAACAAAATTCAGAAAAGTTTACAAAGGCAAAACAATGAGAATTAACGGTAAAACGACAGTCGTTAAAACACGCTCACGGTTAAAACGGAAGTACAAAAGGGCACATTTAAGTAACATTTAGAAAAACGGTAAGGATAATGTCAGTCTGCAGTTTATATTATGTCTATGATCAAGTTAGCCCCATTTGATGTGCGTTATACGATTTCTATGAGCGACATGAAATAACTCATGTTTATATACGGACCGGGGTTTATATCACAGAAATAAAAAGTGGACTAAGCGGACTTAGTGGACTTAGTGGACTTAGTGGACTTAGTGGACTTAGTGGACTTAGCGGACTTAGCGGACTTAGCGGACTTAGCGGACTTAGCGGACTTAGTGGACTTAGTGGACTTAGTGGACTTAGTGGACTTAGCGGACTTAGCGGACTTAGCGGACTTAGCGGACTTAGCGGACAAATTAAAGGGACCGCGTAACAATGGGTTGGACTACTCGGTATTTCTATGGCTCTGCATTTGATGTGCGTTATACGATTTCTATGAGCGATATGAAATCATGTTTATATACGGACCGGGGTTTATATCACAGAAATAAAAAGTGGACTTAGTGGACTTAGTGGACTTAGCGGACTTAGCGGACTTAGCGGACTTAGCGGACTTAGCGGACTTAGCGGACTTAGTGGACTTAGTGGACTTAGCGGACTTAGCGGACTTAGCGGACATGCACTAATTAAAGGGACCGTATGCTCCAGGCCTACTTCCAACTTTAAAATACCACTAAACACCAAATATGCTCCAGGCCTACTTCCAACTTTAAAATAACACGAAACAACAAATATGCTCCAGGCCTACTTCCAACTTTTAAATAACACTAAACAACAAATATGCTCCAGGCCTACTTCCAACTTTAAAATAACACTAAACAACAGATATGCTCCAGGCCTACTTCCAACTTTAAAATAACACGAAACAACAAATATGCTCCAGACCTACCTCAAACTTTAAAATAACACTAAACAACAAATATGCTCCAGGCCTACTTCCAACTTTAAAATAACACTAAACAACAGATATGCTCCAGGCCTACTTCCAACTTTAAAATAACACGAAACAACAAATATGCTCCAGGCCTACCTCAAACTTTTAAATAACACGAAACAACAAATATGCTCCAGGCCTACCTCAAACTTTAAAATAACACGAAACAACAAATATGCTCCAGGCCTACCTCAAACTTTTAAATAACACTAAACAGTTAAATAAAATTGCGCAATAACATCGACACGCTCGACGACCTCATAGAAATATCTAACTACGTCATACTAAGGGGATTTTCGGAAAGCTTCCAGCCTGAGCGTTAAAGCATTAACCTGTTGGTTTGTTTTGTTTTTAGTTTTTTTTTTTCGAAGTAAAAAATCCAATTAATAATTAGCTAAAAGGTATAATCATACGATGCATGTAAATAAGTATATATGTAGTATAGTGAAGTGCCTTGAGAGTGATAGCTTTAGCCTAAGATGATATATATTTTGTTGCCTGTCATTCTGTCACCTATTATCTTTAATATCTTATACACTGTTCCACATATTGACTTTAGACTATGTATATACAACAGGAAATCAACATTTTCATTTAAAATTTTAGGGTATACCCATATTTTATTACACATCTGCAATCTGCCATTGTTGTGTCATTGAGGTTGGTAGTGATGTCCGACTCGGAAGATGAAGAAGTTCCAGACACTCGATTAAAAATTGTTGTTCTTGGTGATGGAGGAAGTGGGAAGGTGCTGTATTGTGTTTTAACTTTGTGAATTTATATTTTAATATCAAGTGCGGATTGGTAATCCTTTAGCTGGTGGCCACCTGAAATTTTGGTTTCAAAATGTTCTATAGCCCTCACTGATACCTGCTGTCTAATTTTTTTTTCAAAAAAGTCGGGCGTTCGTGTCGAAAATTAACTTTAAAAATGCGCAAAAACATGCTGTGTCACCGTAATTCGTCTGATTTGCGTAAGGTTAACGATTTATTACGTCACAATCGCGGTCTGTTACGTCACAATAGTGGTATATTACATACGTTATAAGACGGTATAGCCTTGTTTTTCCCCACTGTTTAAACGTAGGAATCAAACGTAACAATACGCATTCTATGACGTAATAATCCAACCTTGGTTTAATTCATAACGGCTGATGTGGAAAATACGGTGATGCAGCACGATTTCGCGCACTTTCAAAGTTAATTTTCGACACGAAAGCCCGAGTTTTTTCAAAAAAAAATTATACAATGAGTATCAGTGAGACCTAAGGAACATTTTGAAACCAAAATTTCAGGTGGCCACCAGCTAAAGGATTACCCCTGATAAATATGACTACGAGGCAATGATTAGGTTTTGATTTTAAAATATAAATATCCATGTTGTGCCACCATGTACGATCTCACCGTTACAGTTTTAAAACAATGCAAGTTTAAATTTAGGCATTTTTTCCGACAGAATTCATGTTATCTACCAAACTTTTTACTCTTGGTCAAGGGCATCGAAATACTCATTCGATTTTCAGCGAAGAACTAGTAATATATGTAGTTGGCTCCACCTTTTGAAACTGAATCTTAACACATATTGTCATATTGCAGCACATTTTACCATTGATATCATTTTTTTTTGTTTACAATTGATATTTTCATGCAATGTGTTTTAATTTCAGACATCAACCATCACAAGATACACACAAGATCAATTCGTTAAATCCTACGACCAAACTCTGGGTGTTGATTTTTACCTTAAAAGGATCGTTTTACCAGGTATATGTGGTTGCAGAGTTGTATACTGATATCAGTTTAACACTTGACTACAAAGGAATAGAATGACTTTTTAAAAGCCATGCTCTTTATGACTTTAACCATTCGATTGCTCTATTACTTATTTTATTCTTGGTACGTTTTTTTTGTATAATGTTTTGGTAATCGAAGATAAATAAAAAGTATTCCTTTGATTATAAAACTATAGTTATGTAAAGCATTTATTTCAGCTAAAATGATTTTATAATTTATATATAATAGGCTACATATGCATGGCACATCAGTTTCTGTTATTGTAGCTATGCCTATGTCATGTACGAATGTTTCAGGTTATAAAGAGTTTTGCTGGTATATATATATATGTAATAATCAAAAATTATTATTTTATTATAGGCAACCACAACGTTACATTACAAGTTTGTGACGTGGGTGGTCAGAACCTTGGTGGTTCCATGTTCGATAAATATATTTATGGAGCAAATGTAAGTTGGGAGTATGTGTGTATTATTTATAAATAGTATATATGTATATATTGTTATGTGTTGGGGTTAAGAATCTTAAGATTTATTGTGAATGCAAATAATGGTCACATTTGAAAATATTGGAATGTGTTATTTATTGTATTTTATTGGTTTTGAACTCTCCCTTTAAACCTATTCTGAGCAAATTAAAGTTACCCAAAAATTAACTTAAATAATTTCAACTTAAAGTTAACTTAAAAAATTTCAGCTTTATAATTTATGTTATAATGTATTGTTTTCTTTGTTTTACAGGGGTTTGTTTTACTTTATGACATCACAAATCTTCAGAGTTTCCAAAACATCGAAGAATGGATGTCAGCTGTTCAGTCATGTGACCTGTCGAACAAACCTTATTTTACATTGGTTGGAAATAAAGGTAAAATCAGGAAAATTAACGAATATTCTGCTGCTGTTGCTACCCTATATTTTATTCTGTGGGGGTGAGGTTCTATAGTATGGCTCGTTATGGCACATGAGATTTTCGCTCAATACCCATACTTTGGCACTGCATTTCATTGTCAAATTGAATTCGCTACCAAGCATAATGTAATGTTTAAATTGGCACCTCCAGTATAACCTCAAAAGTCACCACAGAGTTTGAGAATGTGAGTTCCGTTAACATGTAAAAGTAAAACTGCTAGCAATAAATAAATATTGTTATTAGGATGTTTTAAATGTGTCTGTTACATGAGTAAGAAACATCTGGTTTTGATTTGAGTTATTTGGATGTTTATTTTATAATTAGGTTAACCTTATACAGGGTGTATGGAAAGTCACTGTACACTGTTCCTATAAGTTTTTTATATTTCTGATTAAGGTGTTTAGAAATAAAAAAATAAGGCCGAGGGCGAGTATTAATGCCAACAGACATTTTTAACATCATTTATAATTACCTTCTGATTCTATACTGAAACATGTGTGTAAATAAATAAGTGCACAGTGACTTTTGAACACCTTTGTTTTACAACAGTTGATTTGGAGCATCAACGTGCAGTGAACAGAAAGAAACATGAAAGTTATGCAGCTGAAAATAATATGTCAAGTCATTTCATATCAGCAAAAACTGGGGATTCGGTAAGTTGGGTGTTATGTCAAGATAATTGACATATGTTTTTCCACATTATTGTAACATACATGTTTTCATGTGTTTGTATATAATTCTCATTTAAAATTTTTAAAATGGATAACAGTAACACTAAATAGTAAACACATTTGTTATTAGCATCCCTGTTTATAGTTTTGAACAGCAACTTATTAAATTGATAAAAAAATCAATAATATAATTTAATGAAAAATAAATTGGGATGTATCCTGGGCGTTCCTTCATAATATTATAATCCCCTGGCCCAATACAAACAGTATTGACAAATATAGCTTGTTTCAGGTGGAATTATGTTTCAAGAAACTTGCTGCTGATATTTTAAAGATAAAATTATCGAAAGCAGAAGTTGATGGGGCTCATGTGAGTTGAACTACCATATAGTAGGGTAGACAGTGGTATATTTATAAAATTTCCAGGGGTTGCGACAATGAATTGTATTAACTTTAAGTGTAAGACTGTATTTGTTGAAGTATTTTAAGAATAGATTAAGAAGGCTTATTATTGCAGTAAGATGGAACCTATTTTCAGTCTCCTTTTTCGCCCTATTTGATAGTAAACAAGGAATATTTTCCGAATTATATTTATGGTACACAATATTTAAACATGTTTTTACACAGCGTGTAATGAAAGCGGAAGTCCAAGCAAGTAAAGCAAGTTCACCATCAGTTAAAACTAGATCAACTAAAACCAAAAGCAGCATCTGTGTTATCCAATAAAAAAATCTTGTACACTGAACCAGCAATTTGCAACCATGCATACAAATGATACAATTAATGGTTGTTAACATTTACTGATACTTTTACGAATTTGCGAGAGACTTTTTGATGACTTGCACTTAACTATTTTTAATAGTTGTCTTGTGGTACCATTGTACAGATTAGAGAGTAGTGTTTCAATGCTCCTGTTCCGTCTTGTTTTACATTGGTTTCATTGTCTATATATTTTTTTCCCTTTAGTAAATGACGAATGTGATTTTTTTTCTGTAAATGAGTATTTTATAGTTTTATATTTAGAATGTCTGGCTTGTACAATGTTTTGGTGCTTCAATTTTAGCATTAACTGTGATTCTGCTTTTGCAAGTTTTTGGTATAGGCTATGTACAGTGTATTCTGGGTTGTGCTATACATTGTTATTGCTTACAAGTAACACCAGTTGGCAAAATTCTATGATTCTATTTCAGTCTTTAGCACGTTTTTTATTCATTTTTGTAAATTTTAAAAGTTTTATTTTTATGCCATCTATGTCCACATTATATAATATTTTGTGTATTTGCTTCTTACAGAGTTAAAAGTTAGATACCTATATCAAAGACAAAACCTGATGCGATGCACAAGCGGGTCAAGCAGAAAGTTCTAAACTATGTTCAAAGTGGTTACCTGCTAAAACTTAAACACTACCTTGAAACATACACTAAGAAGAATGTGGATCTTAACTTAAACTTTAAATCTGGAGATCTGAACAGAACACCGCTGCATGTGGCTTGCTTGTTTGGTGATGATGCTGTAGTAAGATGCCTGCTAAGGTTTGGTGCGAGTGCTGAGATGTTGGATAAGAACAAAGAAACGCCGCTGCATTTGGCTGCAAAGTTCGTGGGTGAGGAGGGGAATTATTCTGGGTATAAAAATCTCATAGATCCTTTGATTCGAGATTATCCTGATGTTCTGTCATGGGAGAACAAGTGGAGGGAGACTTCTAGTCAGCTACTGAAGGATGCAAAGGAGAGGTATACTGCTAGAAAGGAGGAAGAGGAAAACGCTTGGAAGGAAGAGGTTGGAAGTTGTTATAAGGATCAAGAAGAAGAGGAGGAAGATTCAGAGGAAAAGAAGTGGAAGGAGAAGTTGAGAAACGAATGGGATGATGACTGTGCAGACGTTGGGGTCCGAGATAATTTTATACTTAATGAAAATTGGGATGATTTTGTTCCTGATTATCCGACTTTTGAGCAATGGGCGGATCAGATGGCTGAGGAGTATAGGAGGAAAAATCAATCAAAAGTTGTCAGTAATCAGAGGAGAAAAGAGGAGAACAAGAAGAGGAAGAGAGCAGAGGTAAAGGACATGACTGATCGGATGGAGAGAGAACATGAGAATTATAGGAAGAGAAGACAAGCAATGAAAGATGAAATTTTGGAGTCGAAACATAAAAACTACAAAGAAAAGATGACAAAACACAAAGATTCAGTTGCAGATGACGATAAAAAGAAACTGCGTTTCAAGGATATACCATGGCCTTGTCTTGGGTCAATGGATGAAATGATGGAAGTAATTATGACCGGCCAACCTGCTGGGGATAACAAAGTAAAAAGAAAATATATTTTAAAGCAACTGATCCTTTGGCATCCAGATAAATTCGCCCAAAGGTGTAGCAACCTCCTTGCAGATAATGATAAAGAATCAATATTGGACACAGTCAAAACTTTATCACAAGCTTTAAATAATGTTCTAAAAACATTTTAAATTTAATGTTATTTGTTCTGCATGCAATAGTTTTGATAAAGCTGTTAAGTATTTTCTGATACTGGTAGAAAGATACATTCAGTAAAAATGTGTGGGGGACATATGTTTTATGCAAGTAAAATACCTTTTGTTTCAGTGGGATTTTTGGGCTTTTGTGTAAAATACTAATTCCATATTGAAGTAAGTCTTTTATTTTTAACAAAGTTTCTTATAAATTCCATTGCAACCTATGTGTAACTTAATCAAAGAATCTCAATAGTGAATGTATTAAATACTGATGTTGTAAATTAAGATGTCATCCAACTACATTGTTACTGCTCACAAACCAACTGCTGTAAAGCAATGTATTACAGGTGAGAATATAGATTTGTTTGGGCCTTCACTTTAAATGCTGAATTCCTTCAGCAAAGGTTTTTTTAAAGTAAAATCTGAACTTTATTAACCCTCCCTTAATAGGCCACATAAGGGCTATGTTTTAAGATAATTTTGTAACTAATTAATTACAACTATAAACTATTACATTCTTGGCTCAAATACTAAATGATGCACATTTTTAATTTCTCAAAATGTAATATGTTTTATATATAGGTAATCTATTTTTATGGGTAATCTATTTTTCCAATTATATATATTTTATTTAAACAGTACAAGTAGCCTTTATTCATGTTTACATTTCTTTTAAATACAACCATATTTAAACAGGTAATTTCACCAGTGGAAGTGACTTGAATTTATTAATTTCCAAGAACACCCGATTAGAATTATTCACTGTCACACCAGAAGGCTTGCGTCCTGTCAAAGAAATCAATATATATGGCAGAATAGCTGTGCTCAAATTTTTTAGACCAGAAGTATGTATCGACTTAGTGGCATTTAAAAATACATATATTATATATAATATGTAATTTTATATATAGCTAAGTATAGCATTGTTTCTTCCATAAAGTGAATGTTACATATTAATATTTGTAAATTTGTGAACCAAAAATACTTTCAAAGCACTGTTCGTTTAAAACCGCTAAATTAGTTTTGTAAACTAACAGATCAAATTTGTTTATCACCTTTATTTATTCTTTGTATTTGTGCTGCCATGGCTGTAAAATAAGTTTAAGAATCTCTGAAAAAAATCCAATTTTTCCTTGTATGGTGTGCTATATAGCTACACTGTATCAGCTTACCCCTATTAAAAGTACAGTAATTTTCCAATTTTTCCAGGGTGAAGATCGTGACTTATTGTTTATATTAACCGAGCGATATCATGGATGTATATTGCAATACAAAGCAACTGATGGCGGATGTGAAATTATCACCAAAGCAAGTGGGGACCTCAGTGTAAGTTTAATACATAGGAAAAAAACTAATTGTACTTTGCCCAAGTAATAGTGGCAACCAACAAAAAACAACTGTACATATTGCCTAAGTTGTAGGGGCAACCAATGAAAAATTAAAATTATATAGAAATAGATGCTCATATGGATTCCAAAGATACAGTGCACAAATTTTCTTTTTTTTGGTATGCCCCTTTAATATCTGTTATACACTGCTAAGAATTAACCAATTCAAAAATATGAACAGGATACAGTTGGCAGACCGCCAGAAACTGGAATAATTGGAATTATTGACCCAACAAGTAAACTTATTGGTCTTCGCTTGTATGAAGGGGTTTTCAAGGTAGGAATGTCGGTTTGGTGTTTTAGATGAGTAATTTAGAAGCGAGTTGTAAGTTTAAAGGCAAGACATTTAACAGACATTGCTCTGACTCAGTGGTAACTAATAGGTTGTCCAAATTTTCGACAATACCGAAAAAAATCAAAACAAAAAAATCACCTGCAAAGTAACATATATGGTAATTCGTAAGTAGGCATGAGGTGTATAAAACAGAACGCACTGTTTAATGGATGTTATTACCTAGCCACACATGGATAAATAAGTTACATGGTGTGTTTTATAGTTCCTACCTTATGATCCAACTTCTGAAGAGTTACGACCTTTCAACATAAGAATTGAAGAACTGAGTGTCATTGATGCAAAATTCCTACATGGTTACACCACGCCAACACTTGTTATTATTTACCAGGTAATTCTGTCTATAAGAAGCAAAATTAGACCTAAAACTAACAGGTCCGGGTTTTGCATCAAACTGTAGGCAGCTTGCACCCACCACAGTCTATTTAATTTCTTGTATAAGCAAGGTTCTAGGGTGATGCGTGGCTCGGAACTGGGATTTAGACCAAAGTTGGTTCATTTCCCTATGCAAATATGCAAATCGTTACTTGAAGATTTGATTAGTTTTTCATATTGTTGAAAATTTAATTATTTTTTTTTACCCGGCTTCTACATTCGTTGTTGTATGTTGAAACTTCTATGACTTATTTTGGTGAGAAATTCATAAGCTCTTGTACGTAATTGTTTTTAGCGACTGTTTTTTGCTGATTCCCATATTTTATTTGTTTTAATTAGTTTGATCTTCCCTACTGTATCCAAAGAGGTGGTGTCCGTACTGATTTATGTTGTTATGTTTAAAAAATATGTAATCTACGAACTTTATTTTGTCCGGTATAGAACTCCCAAGGTCGCCATGTGAAAACATATATAGTTGATGTACGTGACAAAGAAGTAGTAGCTGGGCCGTGGAAACAAGAAAACATCGATGCTGAAGCCAACTTTATTATTAATGGTATGACATTAATACGTATATACAAATTACAAATTTGGTTTAATTTTTTCTGAAAGTTAATAATGTATGTTGGCTAAAGATATGGCAACATTATGCTTAATATGAATATATATAGCAGAAAATACAAATTATTTTTAATTTTTTCTGAAAATAAATATGTAAGTTTTCTATAGGTATGGCAACATTACATATGCCTAATCTAAATTCTAAAATTGTTATGCTATCTGTTCTATATGTTTGGTACTCACAATAATTTAAAAATGTAGCCACTCATAGATAATCAGTTTACTAATGACTAAAGGTGTCTTTTATACAGTTCTAAACTTCTAACATTAATATATATCAGATTGTGAAATATGTTCCATTGTTTTCAGTTCCCAAACCCTTAGCTGGCTCCATAATCATTGGACAAGAGTCTATCACCTACCATAATGGTGACAAATATATTCCTATTGCACCACCTCAAATAAAGGTGGGACATATTTTGTACTTGTGTAGATGTATTTGGGTTTGAGCAAGATATTTTACGGCAATTGCTCCGACCCAGTGGTTACTTATGTGTTGTCTAAATTGCCGGGCATATTAAAAAATAATAATAAATAATTTCCCTTAAAGTTTCCTATGTGGTAACTCGTAAACTGGCACAATTTGTATGAAGCTGAAAACTTGTGTTATGATGACTGTCATCTTTTGCACACAAGGGTATATCAGTTACTTTCATTCATTCATTCATTTATCAAAGGGGACTAGGTAGCTCTTTATGATTAAAGTTATAATTGTGTTATTAAATCTTTTAGTGAAACACTAGTAGAATTCATGAACAATTTAGAAGTCCACATGTGTAAAAACCACTAATAAAATGCAAGAATAAAATTTTATTTTCCCCTTTTTTTCCAGGACACAATCAACTGTTATGCTCCGGTAGATAAAGATGGATCAAGATACCTCCTCGGTGATCTTGCTGGTCATCTATTCATCCTCCTCCTGGAGAGTGATGAGATGATGGATGGAACAAACACAGTCAGGGATCTTAAGATTGAACTTCTTGGAGAGGTACTGTTGTAATATAGGTGTAAATATGGTATTTTTTACTCATTTTTGTAATAATATAATTTTTTTTTTATTTCTGTAATACAGATATCTATCTGGTAAGGTGTGTGCGCTAGCACCCTAGGTGTTGGGGTCAATTTTTGATCTTCTGGAGTGTCGTGCTGTGGGACAGTACCCATATAGATCAGAATATAGTCTGTAAATGTTATCAGAAAGACAGGAAGCAGTAGTAGTTAAATGCAATTTTATATCTTATAAAATAAATTTGCTGGCAATTGCTTCAACCCAGCAGTACCTTATAGATTTGTCTAAATTCCCATAAAGTGATCACCTACAAAATTTTGTATGAGATAACTAGTACGCGGGCACAAGGTCACTACTTTGCCTTACTCGGAAAACTTAATCGCTTTATTTGTTCTTTCTATTTTGTCATCAATAAATTCCAATGTACAGGTTTCAATCCCAGAAGCGATCAGTTACCTTGACAATGGGGTGGTTTATATCGGGTCACGACTTGGAGATTCACAACTTATTCGGTTACATACAACACCTGTAGAAGTGCAGTGTAAGAAATTTAACTGATATATTATGCAGTATGTGTGTTGTGTGCAGTTTGGATATTTATACACATTTTGCTGACTCAAATTATTGTATTAGACTCATCACTTTTAGGATTTTATACTAGCTTAAATACTTTTATTGGCAGAAACGTTTTATATTTGTGTTTAAAAACCGTGAAATAGTAAATACAGATCATTTTGGGAACAAAAACGTTTGGTAAAAATGATTTTAATTTTGCCTCTTTAGTTAAATTTTGTCATTTTCTTTTGCAGCACCTACAGACTCTAGCATGGAAGGAAGACCCAAACCAAGTCTTATCAGTGTACTTGACACTTATACCAACCTTGGTCCTATTATTGATATGTGTGTAGTTGATTTGGATAGACAAGGACAGGGTCAGGTCAGTGTTATATAAAAATAACTGTGACAAATGTTATGACAGAAACATTTTCGTAAAAATTTATTAATAAAATTAAAAAAATACACTTTATAGTTATATAGGCAAAAGTGTTTGTTATTAGTTAAAGTGTAGTTTTTTTTCAGCAGCATTTATTATATTTTTGTTGAAATACATTATATAAATCTTTTACTACTCTACACATGTATATTTTAAGGGGTAATTAACCTGTAAAAAAAATAGAACAAAACTGATATTGATTGCTTTCTAAAAACGGTTTCGACACCTGTACGTAATGTTAACACCACACACAGGTGGTCACTTGTTCTGGAGCATTTAAAGAAGGAAGTCTCAGAATTATTAGAAACGGGATCGGAATCCAAGAACATGCCAGTATTGACTTGCCTGGAATTAAAGGTAAAGACAGTCAACTTATTTTACTTAATTACTACACGCTACCCTAAATGTTTTCAGCAGTTTTTTGTATAATTGTTTTACGAGCTAAACCTGAGGCCAAGTAACAATGTTTTAATAATACTTCCCTGATAGCCAGGTGTATCACAGGTCTTTACTGCTTTGTATTAGTTTATTTAAATTTCAATTGCCGTTTTTCTATTAAGAATAGACAAAATCAATAAAAGTGACCTACAAATTCACAAAATTTTTTTCAATAAAATAAAGGTTTATGGCCTTTAAGAGTGTCTGATACTTCACGAAGCTACGATACTCTCGTCATCTCATTCGTCGGACATTCTCGCATCCTCCAGTTGAGTGGGGAGGAAGTAGAAGAGACAGATCTTCCTGGATTTGATGATGAGAGCCAAACTTTTTACTGCTCCAATGTTTGCCACAACCAGCTTGTACAGGTGAGAATAGTATTTTGTAATCTTTGAAACTGCCTTCTGGTTAAAAATTTGCACCAACATTTTGTTGGTTTTCATTACCAGAAAATTTGTGATGACATTGGTTATATTATACTTTTCCTTATTTTATATTCCTTGTTTACAAACTGCACTGTTATCTTAGATCACAGAGAAAAGCATCAGGTTGATATCACACACTGAGAGAAGACAAGTTCATGAATGGAAACCTAAGAATGATCGTCATATAAGTGTTGCTACATGCAATAAGTCACAAGTGTTGCTTGCTATTGGCTCATCTCTTCATTACTTTGAAATACAACCAGGTATGTGATTTTTTTTACAATCTTTAAAGGACTTGGATAAATAATGTAAGTTAAAGTTCTTAATATAGACTGATTTGAGACAAAATAACTGATTTAAGATTTCTTGGGAAAAACGCACTGAATTAAATACTGTACTGCATATTCTCTGTTAAAATGTATTCAACTTTACAAATGACTTCACCATAGTAAACCAGTCTTCATGTTGCATGTTATGTAAATTACCTTGGAATTCCATAAATGTTTTAATCTGCTATTTACAGAATTGTGTAACAGATCCTGACGACTTTAAAAGACTAAAAGACCTTTGTTAATTGTTGAAAAAAAAATATATAAAATATAGGAAAATATGTGCCAACGGTATCCATCTTACCCCACAGTATTATCCAATTATCTTTCTTAAAGGTGAGGTGATCGAACGAGCATGTGTGGATTTACCACACGAAGTTGCATGTTTAACTATTGAACCTCTGGTCAGTGACCCTTCAGAATTGGAAGGTCCAGACTTCGTCACGGCCTCTATATGCGCTGTCGGTTTATGGAACGACAACACAGCTCGTGTTCTTAAACTTCCAACATTAGAAGAGATGCACCAGCAGAAACTGGCCGATGGTTTGTCAAGTTGTTTGTATAACTTATCCCTTATCAGGGATTCTTGATATTTATACTGAATATTCTGCTACCAGGCATGTTTTAGAATAGTACTTTTCTTGACTTTTTTAATGTTTTACTTTTTATATTTGTTTTAAAAGTGTTATTCTTTTTAAACTGCTTTTCTTAAAGAGTACAATAAAATTAATGTGGAAAAGCTGTGAAAGTGTTTAAATCAACCAAATTTCTTTCTTGCAAAAAGTCAATCTTTACTTTAAAAAAATTAAAATATTTATATATGTGGTTATATATGGTTTATACCTATACAGTATAAGTAAAACAAGTTGACAAAAAATGTTCATCATGCAGAAATAATCCCACGTTCAATACTTCTGGTACAATTCGACGGTATTAACTATCTACTTGTGACTCTTGGTGACGGGACTCTGTTCTATTTTACTCTCAATCCCGAAACAGGTCAGTTTAAGATCAGCGCACAATGGGAATGTGGGGTAAGATGGGATACTACTGAAAAGGATCATAAAAAAAATGAATATTGTATTTCTATAGTATAAATTTTATGAAATAAAATTCTACAGTGCTTCCGCAAACAAAGCTAAAATATCTTACCTCATTTATAAAGGTTATATCAGTGATAGAAAGAAAGTTCCACTGGGAACCCAACCAACTTCACTCAGTGTTTTCACGTCTGGTGGTTCACGAACAGTGTTCGCGTGTTCGGATCGTCCCACCGTCGTATATAGCTCGAATAAGAAGCTGGTATTTTCCAATGTCAATTTAAAAGAGGTTTCCCATATGTGCCCGCTGGATTCGGACGGTTATCCGGACAGGTATTGCATTGGGAGTACTTTTAGACTTTTGTATATTTTTATAGTAACGTTACTATATATGAATGAAGGAATGAATGTACCTATCATTCTCGTCAAGCAGGATAGTGTCAGTCATAATAAAACCAGTATTCTTCTTCATACAACTCATGCCCGCTTACGGTTTACCGTGTGTGTAACTTAGTTGGTAATAACTTTTTCAAATTTTAATTTTTTTTCATGATTGGCTGACGTTTAAATGAACCCATTTATTCACATAGTCTTGCCTTGGCCAACGACAACACCTTGCTGATCGGGACGATAGACGAAATACAGAAACTGCATATTCGCACAGTACCGCTGTATGAGTCACCAAGAAGAATAGCTTACCAGGTTAACGACCAACTCATACTCACACTCAAATCGTGTGTTTCACTAGAATTAATAAATGTAACTTGTTTTATCCTTGCGTGGCAGAAAAACGGCAATCGTTATCCCACGGGTGATCTGTTTCATACACCTCGCGCCAGCTTACGAGTTCCCATGTATGTAGCTTTGTGGGCGACTGTTTTTTCTGTGTGATCAGCAATTCAGACAACCCATTATACCATATGGGCTTGTCATTAGGAAAAATTTTAGACCAAGCTAATTTAAAACCACTTTTGTCCATGCAGGAAGAATCTCAATGCTTTGGCCTTGTCACTTTACGTACAGACTCCGTCGACGCTACCGGTGATAAGATGAAAATAACAAGACCCAGCGCTAGCACTCAGGTATATAAAATTAATTTGATGATATGACGAGCGGCTAATAGGCAAATCTGATCAGCCATTCGGTTGCGATTTGTAGCTCTGACGCTGAATGACTGCCATAACATTATACGGTTACAGCATCGATGCGTAACGATTTTAAGCTGGTTCAGGCAAGGTCAATATAATATCCTGTTGAATGAATCTCGGTAAAATCAATAGAAATGCTCCGAGTGGCTCTTGGCAATGAACTCATCACAGTATAGTATGCACTTATGCACCAACAGTCCGACACACATTGAATTAATGAATGAATGAATGAATTTAACTTATTTACACTCGCGTGAATGGCAAGGACGGTCGTTATAACACGGGTGTTCTGTTTCATATACACATTGTGTCCGTTGACGGGTTATTACGTATAAAAATAAGAACTGAATAAATGTTACTTATTTAACACTCGCGTGGCGGGCAAAGACAGTCGTTATAACACGGGTGTCTGTTTCATACACCTCGTGCCCGCTTACGAGTTACCATTTATATGTAACTTGATGGGGATTTTTTAAGTTTTTTTGTATGGCTGAGAATTTAAACAACTAATTAAGTAGAATACATGTTAAATATTGTTCATAGGCATCGGTATGCACGAAAAGTCCACCTGTAGACGGAAGATCCGTCGAAGGTTTTTCTGCCACAGCTGATATAGGCAGTTTGCTTATAATAGACCAACATACATTTGAAGGTGGCTATATCTTTTCATATCTTTTATCATGTGTTTTTTTAGTTTTACGAAGCTAAAGCCTCAATGTTAAATTGTTTAATAAGAATATCAATTAAAAAAATGCGGGTATTTCATTATATAAATATTCTTTGTTTACTACTAAATAGGACGAGAAAAGAGAATCAAAACATGTTCACAACAGACGTTGTATTATCAATTAATGTAACTAACCATAAGCCCCAATGGAAACTAACCATAAGAAAAAACTGAAAACCCGCTTACAGAATCTAACACTGTCTTCTTTCAGTCCACCATGCATACCAGCTTGACACGAACGAGGAACCCTTAAGCATAATGTCATGCAAATTAGGATCGGATCCTAACTCTTACTTTGTGGTCGGCACTGCGTTCGTTTACATGGAAGAAACTGAACCAAAACACGGCCGAATTCTCGTCTTTCATTATATTGACAGTAAGACTTTTTGCTATTGTGGGTGCATGTTTTTGTTTTTTTTTTCTTTAACCGTCGTATGACTGGTGTTATGCCACTCAAAGGGTACTCGATGTATAAGAAACGGAGATTAAGCCGTTTTTGAAAAAAGTGACCCCGACGTGATTTGTATTGTGGGTGTATGGGCAAGACAGTTAACGGCAATTACTTCAACCCAGTGGTCACTAATGGGTAATCTAAATTGTCAGCCATGCTTAAAAAATAATCACCCACAAAGTTACATACGTGATAACTCAAAAGCGGGCACGGGGTGTATAAAACAGAACAATTTAAGAAAGATAATTGCTTTTCAAGATAGTTAATTCTATCGTATATGCTTCATGTCAGCGATAAAACAGTTTTTTTTTTTTTT
Source organism: Ciona robusta (assembly GCF_009617815.1). Classification (NCBI taxonomy): domain Eukaryota; kingdom Metazoa; phylum Chordata; class Ascidiacea; order Phlebobranchia; family Cionidae; genus Ciona; species Ciona robusta. The sequence continues at coordinate 5,926,440 of NC_143242.1, read as the reverse complement.
TCTAGATAAATTAACGTTGGTGGCGGAAAAAGAGGTGAAAGGAGCCGTGTTTTGTCTTTGCCAGTTTAACGGCCACGTTTTGGCTGCCATTAACACGTCGGTAAGTTGACACAATCCTTAAATTCGTCCGTATTTTAATAAACTGGGTATAATTTTTTTCAATTTTAAATGTAAGTTTTTCTAATTTATTTATAAAAAAACGAGTAACACACATGACATATACAAAATTGGGATTTAATTTACGTATATTAGATTATATTTAACTGGTATGTTTTTGTTCTCCTTTATCGTTTCAATTCGCTAGTAAACGAAGAATATTTACATAATATATAACCTTGTCCCAACGACTTAAAATTACCGTTGGTAATTGCTACAAAATATGGGACATTATGCTAACGGTACCCATCTTACCCCACCCTAATATACATAGGTGAGCATATACCAGTGGACGACAGAAAAAGAGTTACGTGCCGAGTGCAGCAACCAAAGCAATATATTGGCATTGTACTTAAAATGCAAGGGCGACTTCGTGTTAGTTGGCGACCTCATGCGCAGTATGAGCATCTTAAACTACAAGCACGTAGAAGGCAATCTAGACGAGGTAATCTTATTTTATTATTACTTAAAATAAAATCAGACCCATTTTAACTCATTTTACATGTTCGTTTACGAGTATATCGGTCATTGAATTGTACGTTTTACATTTAATAGTGAGTTAATGGCATATTATTTATCCTCGCGCGACAACAACAGTCGTAATAACACAAGGGTAATATTTCACACACCTCGTCCCGGTAAAGGTTGTCATATATGCTTTATTGCTATGTTTATACACGGCAACATAACAGCACTCGTACTGCGTTTTAAAACTCATTTTGTGCGGTAATATTCGATAAGTCATGAACTATGCTGCAGGTATACACCGTATTTAACCTATTGATTTGAACGTGGTACTCCCGAGTATATGGTAATAATATGTAATAACTTTGGTTTGTATTGGGTTCAGATAGCGAAGGATTACAGCCCAAATTGGATGACGGCTGTCGAGATTTTAGACGACGATAATTTCTTGGGCGCCGAAAATTTCTACAACGTATTTATCTGCCAGAAAGACAGGTACAGGTTGAAATTTTTTTTTAATTTTTTTTTGGTTTATTTAAATAAAGAAATAGAATTATTTAAAAAAATATTTATTAATTTTCCTCGCCTGGTTGGCAGCGACAATCGTTATAACGCGGGGTTTCTGTTTTATCTTTCACCGGTCATTCATATACAGTGGTGCTACTACAGACGAAGAAAGGTCCAAGCTACGAGAAGCCGCTTTGTTTCACGTTGGTGATTCAATAAACACTTTTCGTCATGGATCACTAGTCATGCAGAACGTGGGGGAAACTGCGGTTCCTTCGAAGGTAAATTTATCACCGTCAGTGTTATGTTAATTATGTGCTAGTTAGTAGCCCATGAAAAGCTTAAAAGCGTCGAGTAGTTCTAAACAAATGTAGAACCCCACGACGATCGCTTTAAGCTTCAAGGGCACTTCGTACAATACGTATTGTTCGCGCTTTAACACGGAACGAAGGCGATACACCCAAGCTGTTGGCATTTAAAACAGCTATTCAATAGATTTTAAATCAACCGCATGTTTATAATCCCTATTCGTTGGTCCGCGTCCGCTTTAGCAAACCTAGTTTAACCTGAATGCCGAATTCCTTTCTATAGGGACATATTCTCTTCGGTACAGTGCATGGGAGTATAGGAGTGATTACAACAGTCGACGAAGACCTATACGCATTTCTGCATTCTATACAGAACCGGCTTGCCAAAGTCATCAAGAGCGTCGGAAACATAGACCACGAATCATATCCTTTTATTATCGATATTTTAATGGTGGTAAACCGAGGAGACGTCTGGTTTTGTAGTATGCGCGTCAGAATATTTACAAAACATCAGTGGAATATAAATTCCCACGTCATATCGTTAGGAAACTGCTTATACAAAGCTGTGGCCATGTTTACATTAGATGTTATGCTAGAGGCAAATGCTCTTAGATAAACACAATTATCCATCGAATTTACAAGCCTGAAGCAACAGCCTTTAAGCAACCCTGTTAGTGGCTCCCGACGGGGCAATTTTAAGCACAATTATAGAAAATGGCGTTTTATAGTTCGCAGTTGCTGGTTTCTAATTTGATGCCATATGTTAAATGTTTACATGGGGTCAGTTTCGTAATGTAAAACTACATCGCACTGCGACTTGCTTAAAACGATTAGCACACGTTTTGCATCTAAATGTTCCATGTTGCGATTTAAACGCACCATTAGTATGTAACAGTTGTATATGAACTGTGCGTTTTTACATCCGTAAGCTGCAATTAATCTTCATTTCCTTAACCTATCCTATACGTGGAGATCGTTTTGCACCAACGAAAAGACGGAGGCTCACCGTGGGTTCGTGGATGGCGACCTTATTGAATGTTTTCTCGATCTTAACAGGGAAAAGATGGCAGAAGTAGCAAAGGGTTTGATGGTAAAACATTTTAATGATCGTACTGTGTAAAGGTCACATGCCGAAAGCGTTAACTTTTAGAGATTTAATTTTTGTGATCTTGTAAGTAAGCCAAGTAACAGGCTTTTCGTAATACATAATCCAGTTTAAGAATATGTATAATCCGTAGCCCATATCAATTCTAAAGTACCATAATGCCGGAATGTTTCCATAGTTGTTTTAAACTTTAAAGGATTAACACGTCACGCATTAAGGGTTAATTAACGGTGCGAATAATATTCCGTGTAAAGTAGCACCCGTGACTATGTTTTCCAATTAATTTAGAAATGTTTATTTAAAGGCGCTGTCTAAACCTATGCCGCATTGGCTAAATTTGTAATTAACATTTCGTATACCTGTTAAGTTTTATCTCATATTACGTGACTTGCAGGTAAAAGAGCATGGGACGAAACGAGAAGCAACGGTTGATGACTTGATAAAAGCAGTGGAAGAAATGAACCGCATTCATTAAAACGAAAACATATTTCGTCCTTAAATTTGTGAACCCCACAAAAACGCTGCGTCAATTTGCGTTAGTTTCATTCACTCAGTTTTTGACCATACTTTTTTAGAACGCGCAAAATTTTTCTCAAACAATCATTGTTCGGTATTTCTTGCTGCTGTTTCGTCAAGCGAGGCCTAGCAAATACCGCGGGTCGATTTAATTTCATGTAGCTATTTGTTGGCCTAATATGCGCCCAATGATGATGGATTTCCTAATAAAATAATTGCAACGCCGGGAGTCTCACATATGACGACTGGTGTGCTATTTAAATTGTTGACGTTGGTGAACGCCGTTAAACAACCAGAGGAATTTGCTTGGCTAGTTTATGGAATACGGAGAAACAGTGCACTGGACGTAACTGCTTATTGAGCGTTTATTGACTGGACTGGTTAGTTTTAAAGATTGAAATTATTGATCTAAAATTCTAAGACATGTTTTGGAAAAGTGGGAGTTCAAAATGTAACAGTGTAAACTGTATTAAGCCAACATATCGCATACAGGCATCAACTCGTTGCGTGTATGTTAAAGTGTAGTGTAATGGGTGTGTTTGTTTGCTTGCAATGTATTGGGTCGGGTTGCCAGACAACTAAGTAATCATTAACCTAAAACCCCCGGGTTATTGATAGCTAGTGTAAGCGCAATCAAGCCCAGAAGTTCCAGGCAGCTACCATGTTACGTGAGAAAAGAAATTACCTGTTCAAAAGACCCCAGTTGTATCGTATTCTTTGTCATTTCAAGTCTTTTAGATCGGGTTGCCGCCGCCGGTCACAGTTCCCTTGAGTATAATAGGAAAAAGGGGATGACGTCAATGCCTTTGGTTACGGGTGGCTGGTTATCAGCTGACGGCCCGCAAGCGTCCTTTCTTCAGCTGCAGGTCGTAAACAAATCCATGAGTTCCTTGTTTGAAAAGAGGTCTTGGGAGTGTTTTGGATATTACAGTAGAATGACACAAAAGGTTCGTTTAATACCGGCACAACAAAGGCGTGTATAGAGTATAAAGTTCAAGGAAACCTGTATCTGTGCCATTTTATTTTTGTTTAGACGGAAAGAAACTGAAGTTATAACAGTAAAAAATAAATTCACTTTGTTGAAATGTTTTTCTGTATTGATTCTATTTTTTAGTGAAATCCGTAGCCTATGTGATGTAACTTCTTTCACAATTATAATTGTGTAGCCTGTACTATATATAGAATTTCGGTAATACAATACATGATGTCCTTATGTAACAATTTAAAGAAACATTGTTTTTCTATGTTAGCGGATTACTTCTATTACCATTATTGTAAAATGTGTGCCCTTTTAAAGAAATGTATCATTTTATGTCCCAATTAAAAGTAAATTTACTATAGCAACATCAAAAAGGAAATTAATACGACTTACTCTCTACCAGACTTACTCAACTAAGCATATTTTAAGTTACTGATACTGAAAGAAATTGTTCAATTTTGTGCCTAGTAATTTGTCATCATTGATCTTGAAAGAATATACGATCTTATTTTCACAATGGTAAGTCCTGTATAAAATATGTTGTTTTTATGTTGTTTTCTTCGGTTTTGTTGATAATATGCCAACCTGAGTGTGAGTCATATACTTCATGTATGTGAGGTATATACTGTACATGACTGTTTAGTGTTTACAACTAGTATAAAATATGTCAATGTATTTTAATCATATTGGCATTTTGAGTTACTTTTTGAGTTTTTGTGTATTTGTATGTTCACTCAGGTTAAATTAAAGACTTGCACAAGCTTTCATTAAAAGCTACCCTAAATTTAGGAAATAAAACACAGGACTGGTCTTAATTCTGGATAAAAAGCAAAAACATGACACATACTAGTGCACCGCATATGCAGGACTGAGTATTGATCAAGCTTGAATTACAAAACACAATTTTTATTTTTACATAAATCTTCCGAATATGCATAAAACAATTTTTATTTTTCTGCAGTCAGATGATAACAATGGAAACACAGGAGTTGGTGGTGAGGGGGATATCTCGTACAATTCACTTCCTTTTAAAATGGCTCTACCCATGGTTGCTGTTGGTACTTTTATACTCGCATTAAGCTTTGCCTTCTGCTGTTACCTAGCACGGTAAAAACAGTAAACAGATAAGTTATAGGAACGTACCAACGAAAAAATGAATTTTGTATATAGGTAGACAGAGATGCTCAAATGTGATATAAAGGTACCAGTACCACCCAAATTTTAAACATTGAAACAGCTTTTTGACAAAAATCTTGTAAAATAGAACATAATGTTAAGTATCTTTCTCTAACGATAAACAATGTTTAATTTTTGGTTGGTATGTCCGTTAATCCATTTTATCCTGCAACAAAAATGTGTTCTACATTGCCACTGTTTGTAAACATTCAAAATAATAGTCCAGTGCTTTTACTGCTTTACATACAAATCTCTGCATTCATATATTGGTTATCACAGTATAGCTAATCACATGTGTTTATTACCCATCTAAATTAGCCTTCAAATTTAATAGGTTGCGTAAGCATCGAAGCAGAATTAAAGGTTATAAAAAGGTGAGCTAATTTCTTGTTTACAGTTTCACAAATTGGAAATAAAATATGCATGAACTTTTCTTTTCCTTGCTGTAGGCTTAAATGTGCTTCGTGTTCCATGCATTATGGTTTGCAGTAATGACAAAAGTCAATTAAGAATAAATGATGTCCCAAGCTATTTAATGCCATCCACTTCCTAATAGTCATAGTAAAACCAAACCATTTGGCTTATACAGAATTAATATCTGAAACAATGAAGTTCCACTTTTTGGTACAATAATCTTTGGAACTATTTTGCAGCTGTTTAAAAGTTTGGTACACAAGACACAAACAATAACAAGAATAAGAGTATGGCAATACTCTTTTTTGCAGTATAACATTTTCATAACATTGATGTGCCAGTCTGTGGTCGCATCCCTATCAATTTAATACCCTTAATGTACAGGAGTTTCTTCATGTAAGGTTCTTGTTTATTACCCTTTATATTCATGGCAGGTTATTTTGAACAAGAAGAAAGAAAACCCATTAGAAGATACAAAAAATGAAGTAACTTATTACATATTATATTATTAAACCTGTTTTTTTTTTAAACTTAATTACATTGAAATTAAAATTTTCATGCTTTGTTAACCATTACAATTCTCAAAATGTTGGTCACAATAATCATTTGCTAGAATAGTAGTTTCTAGAATATGTTGTACCTGGTAGCAACCGCAGGATATTTTATACTATGTGTTTTGTGGTTTCTGCTTTCTTTTTAGTATGTACGCGAGTACACCCAGTATTCTAGTATTTTATGAACATTTATTATTTTTTCCAGACCTGCCCAGTCTGCCTTGAAGATTTTAAAAACAAGGAAGTTTTAGCAATATGTCCATGTCATCATGTTTTCCATAAAAAGTAAGTTTTCTTGGGCAGTGTTTTGCTGCAGCAACCAATTGTTATATATTTTGTATTAAGAATTTCAACTATACTGTGTGTGCATTGTGTTGTGACTTTTTAATTCTGTATTTGCAATATCAGTACATTGACTCTATGCAACTCAGTAAACAAGATATTTCTTCTCAACAGATGCCTATGTAAGTGGTTAGAATTACGCCCTACGTGTCCCATGTGTATGTCCCATATTTCGGTCCATTACCACAGTCACGCCAGCACCGGTGGTGGCGCTGGAACTTCTTTTACAATCCCTGCTACAATGGGTGCACCTGCTGGGTTGTTCCCAAGCCAGGTTTGACTTTATTTCCTTCAACATTGCTCTGCACCCAAAACTTTGAGGTTTATCTCGTACCAAGTGAGATTACAGGTTGAGTGCTGTGTTATATTCTCACTAGTTAACCTGTTTGAGATGACAGTACCCCCTGTATTGAAGTTTTTACACAATGTCTAGCATTTCTTTCCAATTGTTCCATTTCTTTTTCTCGTTTTGTTTTAGTATCTTCTTACTGAAAGATTGGTCATTATTTTAATTGCTTTTTGTTTTACCAAGAGTTTGGGCAAGCCAGAATCTGCATAACTGTTTTTCTTTAACCAACACCACATTCTGTATTTCTTTTTAGATTTTTTTTTAGAAAACAGGAAAATAGCCGCTGTGTTTTCACATAGGAGTATAGGACCCAATGTGACTTTATAGTGCTTGTTACAAAACTTTTAATTTTGCTGCCATAAACATGTGTTATTTTACAATCTACGCAGAAACTGTTATCGAATTTTCTTATAATATTGTAATTTTTCATTTACCAATCACAGGAACATACTTAATTCAAAGCATGTTTTAAATTTATTTGGTATACAGTTCTTAAAATGGGTTTAAACTGCTCGTAATTATGCGTAATATTTTTCAAAACCACAACATTGCGTATTACGTGATCGCGTTAATGGCAAGTTAATTCTTGGATATTTATGTGTTTGTTGCGCTTAGGCGACCGTCACTGTATAAATTGTTCTTTTGTATTCACATCCCTTTTCCCCCTTCCAGTTTCATTGTTGTCACCAGGAAACGACGAGACGGGAACAATTGCTTTTTTCTCTTTCCAGTATTATCCTCTCTTTATATTTCCCCAGGGCAACGGGCTTGGCTAATGTTGCACACTCCGGGAAACCGTGTAATCTGTGCAAAGATATATATAAACCTTGGCATGACGCTACCGCATCAGCGTCTCTGTTTCTTTCTCTTCCTGTTAACAAGAAACAACATTGTTTTGACGCATTTTGCTGGCAATACCAGCTGCTACTTAATACCGTTAGCTCCCAATTACGTGTGTTGCCGTTTGCATACAATATAATTGTAATGTTTACATCATGCAGAGCTCACATTTAACTGCATACAACTCTCGACGTGTTTCTACGTTATCGTGTGCTCGTTACGGGTTGCATTGAACGTTTCTGTTGAAAAATAACTGATATTTTTGCAACAGTGACTGGGTACAGCTATACTATGTAATCATTCTTTTTCATTTACAGTTCCATGCGAATTGCATGCCCATGTAACACTACCTTTACCGCTTTAAACGTGGTGGACAGCCATCATCAGCCAACTGTACATTGCTCTCCTGACCTTACTAGCTATCGTTTCACAATCTGTTTGAATGTTTATTGATTGGAATAAATTACCGTTTTTTATTGTTTTGGTTTGGTTTGATATTGTATCGACAGAAAACGTGTGTGCTGTAGATTAAAAATATTGTTTATTTTGATGCACGCGTGTAGTAAATGGGCTACAGACACGCCGCGTCACGCCTTCCGTCATCATAATGGAACGTTGTAGTGTGATCAGTACACTGAACCAAAGTTAGTACAGACCAAGTTAGGAAACGGCGCTCGTGTCCGCCATTACGGAGCCCACAGAGCGTGAATCGCCTATACAAATGCATGGTCGGCATGTGTTCATTTAGTTCTTGTAAGCGATACAAAGCTAGAAATCACGTATAGCGGTTGTTTTAACATTTAAAATATAATTTCTAATATAAATCTTGTTATATATTATTAAATCTAGGAATTAATGTGAAGTAAATTAATATTTTGACTGGTTTTCGGCGTACAGTGTGGTTTAACAGGGTACTTTACGTTGGCGATTAAGACTAGCAGAGCCATTCTTTACTACATTTATAATCCAACATGAGTGGACATGCAGCTCCAAACTGCTTAAGTACTAGCAGATAAGGTGTTCGCGTTTTCCGATTTCATAAAGACCCGTAACGCAGAAAAGGTAGCTTACTAATTCAAGCAGAGGACCAAAAATAGTAACTTAGTATTGTTTTCCTCAATGTCACTTCGATATTAGGCAAATGTTACACAGATACCTTAAGTTTCGTTGCCGGGTATACGTGTTAAGTTTGTGAGCCAAAAAGTAAAATCACGGCAATTTACATGCAAAACTGCAGCTAGATACACCAGTTTATGGTAATGTTATGCGTTTGTATTTATGGTAATGTTATTTTTGTTTGTATTTTTATATTTTAAACATGTTCTTTTATGTTTTTGGTTAGTAAACTTGATATTTTCTGTATTTTTACTCTTTAATCGATTGAGTGTTCAATAAAAGTTGATTATTTTTGTGAGGTTTATTATTGTGATAAGATATAACATTAGTAGAAAGCCATTTTACGCGCAGAAGTGCTTGGTTTTAAAAAAATCGCAATATTTAAACGAAAAACAGCACCCAGCAATGATGAAATGCTATGCCGTGGGCTCCGTAATGGTGGCGACTATGACGTCATAGACGCGAGACAATGGATAACAAGACTCGTTGTTTTACAATCCGTTTCCTAACTTGGTCTATACTAACTTTGCACTGAACAACATCATAATTTTCTACGTATTGCTATTAAAAAACCTAGACAGCTTGGTTCGCAATTCTTGCACACTTGCAGCGTCGCAGTTCTTTCGGTAACTGATGCATGTTTTACACGAAAATTCAACCTATTGTTCGCGATTCTGTGCATTTTATTTTTATGGCTCTATGGTACTGTTGTTTTTGTCAAAAGCAGAAAACTGTATGACATTTCACATCGATTTGTGGTGTGAAAATTGGATACAGGACAGAATTGCCTTCTGTACAAAATACGAGTCCCTCTATATTACGCGTCGCCCAACATTTTTATACGGGCTTCTGTTGATAATTTTTTGTACACTTATATTTATTCACCTTTCTTTATCTTTAGGACCAATTCAACCAACAAAAAACGCGATTATATATACAGCATACTTGCGGATTTATTCATAAGTTTTGGAATCGGGATATCGGCATTCTTTTCTTGACTGGTGTGTTGTCGTTTAACTTCAGTTTTGTGTCCGCAAACGGTCATTTAATATTTAAAGTTTAATATGAAACGTACGCCAATAATGTGTGACGTCAAGCAACGTGCGAATCTTGTTGTCATTTCACGACAACTGATGAAAGAGTTTTTGGTGACCCGGGTTTGGCCATTAAATTTGACAGCAAAGTCATTCAGAGGAAATGGTCAAGTGCCAGCCAAATTGACAGGGTTACCACCAAGCTTAGCTGCGTCGTCGGATGATAGAAAATTACATGACACATGTCGCGTGGTACATAACGGGCAATACCGTTATACAAAGTTCTGCATGCCAGTCACGTTTTGAAATGCGCTTTTTCAAACCGTGCGATTTATGATGTATGAGAGAAAATCCCGTATTTAAAGATCATTATTATTATTCAATGTTGCAGCAAAGTTTTCCACAGCATTATCCACAATTAAACTATGTATTTTGTTTATTAGTGACCATATCTGCGTTTTTTTAGCTAACACTTTGCATTCGTCTTTAAACTGGCACCATAAAACTTGTTGCATATTACTAAATTGCATTAGCGAGACAAAATTTCAAGGCGGTTATATAATTAATGTAATCTGCCTAAGATAGTGACGTCGATGCTACACAAGTGTAAACACGGTCAATATATCTGCGTTTTCTATAACATAAATAAGTTCCCTCCTTGGGAAAATGCGTGAACGTCCTTTACTCAATGACGTAATAGATTTGCCCTATCCTGGCTTCTGATTGGTTAACGATTCGAAACTGGTGCAGTTTGGGTATTTTTTCTTCACGTGAGGATTGCTTTTCAGACCCAACTGAAGAAGGCGAATTTGTTTTCAATTTGAAAACGGTACGTATTACTGTTTATATTTACATTTTAAAATGTTTTTAATTTTGTGGATATCACGTGCATAGTATGTTTAATCGATTCGTTCTGGTCTCGTCCCGTTTACTACTGCTAATATTGCGCATTTTCTACATTGCCGAGCACTTTTCACAACATTTCAAATACATTTGGTGGTGTCACTCGTTACCAAGCATTTCATACCCTAGCGTCACGTGTTGTAGCCCAACAATATTTTGTTTGCATATTATCAAAAGCTGTGCATTTCCCAGGGTGCCAAAAGAAAAAAGAAATGTGTATAAATATATTTTAATACAGAATAAATAGTTCAGTTGCATACATAATGCAGACAAATAGCTAGGTATTTAACCACAGGTTGTTATCAGCTTCTATTACAGTGAACTTATGTATATTTAAAAGCAGTAATATATAACTTTACCAAGGACAGCTGTGGTTTAAAATAATGAGTATTAATTTTTCTTTAGATTGATTATAATTAGGAATGGTGGAGAACTTAGTCCCCTACAGTAAGTGGGACCCGGTAGTTCACGAACTCTCAGAGGAGTTCCGATTGACGAATTTTACCGGTTTAAAAGGGTGAGGGTGTAAGGTCCCCCAGAAGGTGCTGCTCAAACTTCTGGAGGGATTAGAAGCTCTTTCCAATGGGTTTCAAAATGGCCAACTACAACCCACACCCACTGTTGGTGAGATTTTGCTTAAGCCCCATGCCCTTGCTACATACACGCCTCAAAAACACTATCGTCACCTGCGCTAACGATTGACACCATCAACAATATTCCCTCCAAACTGTTTCACGCACTCAACCACTTACATAATGCTCCCATTTCAGGGCTCTCTGCTCCACCATGGCACTAAGACCAAAATTTGACCCCCAATCCCACAATCTTGACAAAAAATTTCGCCTAACCAAGTACACTGGTGAGGTGCTTTTTCATAAACTGCTAACCACAGTATATTTAATGATCTGATGTATTGGATCTTAATTGTTTAGGATTGCATGGAGGAGGGTGTAAAGTGCCAAACGATGTCTTGGTTAAATTGCTCCAAGAACTTGGTGCAAATCCATATCATGATGAGCAATATATGGGAGGCATGATAATGCCACGCTTAGGTAAGGCTCAAAATCACAAAAAAAAACACTGTTGCCGCATATAACATTACATTTTGTAACAAAAACATGAGGCTGTATGCATGGGCATGGTGATTTGCTGTGTATTTAAACAGGTTCATTGAATTAACTGAATAAAATTCTCCAGGTATTGGCCTTGACTGCTGTGTAATACCACTCCGATTTGGAGGGCTTTCACTTCTTCAAACGACAGATTTTTTTTATCCACTTATTGATGATCCTTATATGATGGTAGGTATAGTAAACAATAAACATATTCCTATGTTTTTGTTGGTTTTAGCTAAACTTTCTTTTTGTTCAGGGAAAAATTGCTTGTGCCAATGTTTTAAGTGATTTGTATGCAATTGGTGTAACAGAATGTGACAATATGCTCATGCTACTCGGTGTCAGTTCAAAGTTTACCGAAAAAGAAAGAGATACTGTTATTCCACTTATGATACATGGGTTTAAGGTAAGCATTGTAAGAAATATTAAAGGGTCCAAAGGCCCTTTAATATTGGAGATAGATGTACAACACATCAATTTACTTGAAAAAAAATTGAAATTCACAGGATAGTGCAGAGGAAGCAGGAACTTCAATAAATGGGGGACAAACTGTTCTAAATCCATGGTGTCTTATTGGAGGGGTGGCTACTACAGTTTGCCAGCAGAATGAATTCATTATGTGAGTACGCATAACCTTGTGTAAAGTTTTGCAGGGGGTGTGTCACTGACATTTTATCACATGCCATTAGTTAAACATTTGCTCATACTATAATTGGAAGTAAAACCGGCTAGCTAAGCACCATTCCCTAAATTAGAATTTGCTATTTGCACTAGGAATGAACTTATAATAAATTTAAACTGTTAGTTTGTTATCTGTAGTTTGGCTTATAATTTGTGCATTGCTGCTAATTGCCCTTTTTCTGATGCTAAAGTAGAATAGCCTTCTTTGTTTTCAAATATGGCAAACTATAAACATTTATACTAAAGCCTTTACAAAGTTATCTTGGTATTAACATAATAATATTCTATTCAGTGTTTTTAAATAAAACCTATGGGTTTCCATTTCCGCAGTGCATTTAATTGTGAGGAAAATGTTAAATCAACAATGTGAATTTTGTTTGTTTCTAGGCCAGACAATGCTGTCCCAGGGGATGTACTTGTACTCACAAAACCACTTGGTACTCAGGTGGCTTGTAATTCACACCAATGGTTGGAACAACGCAACGACAAATGGAACCGCATTAAGTTGGTTGTTTCTGAGGATGAAGTAGAAAAAGCTTATCATGATGCAATGTTTAACATGGCAAGACTCAACAGAACTGGTAAATGCAGTATGTTATAATTTCACTGAATATAACATTTGTTAATCATAACCTATTGATTTTGGTCATATTAAATATTGTAACTGTTGTTTTCGACATATGCTATTGCACCCTACTTAAAAGCATAGGAAATTTTAATCAGGTGACTGGTGACTTTTGGTAACAAAGTGTACTGCATCAGCATTTGCCACATAACCAGAGATTTATAAAACCTAGGGTCATATCCCCATCTTTTTTTTTCTTTTATTGATAGAACATCATCGGTTTACCTGTTACCATGCTATTTTTACCCAGTCTTTTCTCATAGGGTATTTAACTTATTGCATGGCATGCATACCCGTTTTAGATGCCTATACACATACACTTTAATGACATTGATGAAATATAAACAAACTTATCTTTTTGCAGCCGCACAATTAATGCACACGTTCAACAGTCATGGAGCAACAGATGTGACCGGTTTCGGAATTCTTGGTCATGCAGCTAACCTAGCTAAGCAACAACGAAGTGAAGTTAACTTTGTCATTCACAATCTTCCATGTATTGCCAAGATGGCAGCCATTGCAAAAGCATGCGGAAATATGTTTGGTCTCCTACAAGGAACATCAGCAGAAACCTCTGGTACAGAAACTTTATATTAATATGTCAATGTTATGTTAGTAATGTATTTGCCTATTTGGTGGGGTTGTTTAACATTTAATTTTGAAGGTGTTTAATGTTTATAGTTTAATTTTTTTAAATGCTGAATTTTCTGTATGGCTTAAATTAAACCATAAATGTTACTGCGTAAGTTATTTAACAAAATGTTACTGAATAGGTTTATATTTAAAAAAGTAAAACAAAATATATTATGTTAAGGTGGCTTGTTGATCTGCCTTCCACGAGAGCAGGCAGCCAAGTTTTGTGCTGAAATAAAGAAAGTAGAAGGAAACCAAGCTTGGATTATTGGCATTGTTGAAGCAGGTATGTTCCCCCAACTTAAGATTTCAAAGCTTTTTGATTCTAGTCATACAACAGGCAGGCAGTGGAACTGCTACCTGTGCACAATTTGCATTTTGGGTGTTCTTCTAGTAGACTTAAAACTTTAACACAATATTCTTCCTGTTTGTCAGTGGTGTTTAGCCGATTTCATTTATTACATGTTTTACCAGGCAACCGTACTGCACGAATTATTGAAAAACCAAGAGTAATTGAAGTTCAAACATTGGAAGATGGAACTGTACAAAGTGTCCCACCAACTTCTACTCCACGAAGAACTGTAAGTTTGTTTGGTTAAAAAATACCTGCGTCTTGTTATAGTAATGATTTTAATTTTTGATAATTATTTCAGATAAAACCATCCGCTATAGAACAACAAAAGACCATGTTACCAGAAGTAAGCTTAGCTGCAACTTTGTCACTGTGTCTGTAGTGTTTCATTATTTAATGATTTTCCCCTCTTTCTTCAGATACAAACTCAGCCAAACAATAACTTGCAACAACACCAACAAACCCAACAAGTTACCAACATCATTCACAGCGTGCAGCAGCCACAAGTGATGCAGCAACAAGCACCTTCTGTAACGCTACTCACACCAGTCACCATGCATGAGCAAGTACAACAGGTTTGGCATACAAAGTTTCGAAGTTGCTGTATTTGATTGAAAAGACCTAACCTAAGATAGTTACCATGTTTTGCAACGTTGAAAGTTCTATGTATGTTCAGAGCATCACATTATTTCTTTGCATTGTGTACTTTATATGTACATCTCTATAATTTATTTAGGAGTTCTCCTTTGTTTTTTAGGTCATTGTGCAAGACCCCCAACAGTACCAACACCACCAGCAAATGCAACAGTTTCAGAATCATCACCAGTAACGGCCAATTGTAGCAATAATCGTGACCAACTTTTTATTATTATACAATAGTGTATCCTTGAAGCCAGATGAAGTACTGCTATGATGCAGTGAGGAATATTTGGAACGATTCGCGAAGCAATTGAGCAGCTTGTTATCGCATATTGACCAAATGAACTTGACCCACCACATAGCAGCTTAATGAAATCCACTTTTAAAATTTGTATGAAAACAAAGGAAAGTGGGATTGAAGCCCTGCTGTTATGTTGGAGGTTAACCAACAAGGTTTCTCACTACATGCGCGTTATTATTGCCAATTTTAATTTTGTTTTTGAATAAAAACGGATGTGTATTTGGTCAGGAATATGATAACAATGGGATCTTAAAATAGGGTGGTGTATAATTAAAAACGTATTTTACCTATATCACACAATTCTAGTTATGACGTGTATAATTAAAAACATATTTTACCTGTTTATTTTGAAAATCACGCGATTCCAATTTATCTCTAAACGGGATTATGTTTATTGAAAATGAAGGCGAGATCACGCTGGGATGGTAATTCAAATTCACCACTACACCAGGAAACTTAAATAAATGGTTGAAGTTATGGAAATGGACGATTTACAACATTACGTAGAGAAATGGGACACTTTAACTTTATAAGCTTCTTTTACAAATAAACCTAAGCAATGTATGAAAGCTAAGAAGACATTGCGTAGACAAATCGTTTTACAAGGGTGTATTATTGTATTCACTAAATTAAGTTTCGCGAATACGCAGTTCACGCACAATCTATTGGGTTACGAAGTACGTCGAAAACCAGTGTGAAAAAAAAGCAGACAATACGAGTATAGTTTTTTTTATTTAGCGACACGTGCACATCGTGTAAAGCTAAGCAGTTTATCAAACAAGGACAAAATAACACAAAGAGCATAAAAAGCGCGCAAAAATGCTAAACAATAAAACGAATCGGTTAAAATATTCCCGCCAGCAGAAATCGTTCCACAATGGTAAAGAAATCCTAAATCCAACGCCTCTTTGCTAATAACTCCATTTTGGCAGCGTGCTTTAGTAAAACAACATGAAATTGTAACGGAAATTACTAGAGAAACACGATAACTATCATCTCAACCCTTAAAACCAGCTGAAGTTATAGAGTTACAACAACTGCGCTTCACAAACAGTAAGCCGTTGCTCGAATATAGTCTCTAAACAGACTGCGCCCCTGCTATTGGGTATAGCGACCTTTGTTTGTTGTATTATGACGTCATGTACGCCTATAGCCACTTTAGTTCGGCTGCCATCTTTGAAAAATATCGACGGGAAATGACAACATTTCTTTAGGGTTTGTTTATAGCCAATTATAGCGGTATTTTAGGTTATTTCTACGTTTATTGGTTAGGCTATTGTAAAACTGTACTAGTGAGAAAGCTATAAAACATCGTATAAGACTGCTAATGCCTCGTTTTAATGTGATATTACATGTTACTGTATTACCATTAGCATGTTCCTTTGGACTGTTGATTCAGAATTTAGTTCGTACATATTTCGTTTGCTTTACAAACGCAACATTTGTTTTATGAGGTTTTAGTACAAGGTTTATTTTATTAGTTGTAACATTGTATATGCGATCTATATATATAGTTAAGTTTAAAAGCTGTTTTAAATGTGTAAATTTATTATAGTACCCAGGTTGTACACTTATTTCATTCTATTGCATACATAATTTGTTATAAAAAGCATGCAGTAATCATATATATTTTGGCTGGGCAGCATACCACCTATGACCTATATATTATGATTTTAAAATAATATTTCATGTGTCTATAGATGTTATAATATGATAAAGTTAAGGTTAACATGAAATACGAATGCCAGAATTGAATGTTATGGCACTAATATTGCCTTCGATATAAAGTTTTGCCGGATGTATGTGATGGACTTAAGTTCGACTGAATGGACTAATCAAACGTTACCGTCAAAAAGACCAAGGTGCCAAGCACATGATGAGCATAGAGGTTGCTGCCTCTGCAAAGCTCAAGCAGGATATCTGTGTAAAAATGGCTGTTGGTTCAAAGTATGTTCCATGCATACAATTTCTTGTTGTTTTTCATTTTTTACTATAGGAAAATAACTTTTTACAAGTATACAATTCTGTTCCATGCCTAGCTTTTCTTGATGATTATTATTTATTTACCTAGGGCTTATATATATATATATATATTTTCTCTGCCAGTGTTAATTCCTACAAATGTAGTAAACTAGGCATTTATATGTACAGTAAACACTATTTCCAGGCACTTAACAATGATTACACAATGCTAATCAAGTGTCAATTCTTATTTCTTACCTCCACATTGTCTTGGTGTCAATTGTTTTCCCTAATGCTTATATGGTATACAAACCATCAAATCGTACAATATACATACACAGTGTATGCTATTGGCTTAACCATCCAGTCAATAAGGATATTAGATAATCAATGAATCAATAACTGCATCTACGTTTTAGAAGTCCTAATATTAAAATAGCCAATCCCACAAAAAGGTTGTGTATGATTATAAATACACTAGCTGGGTAAATGTCATTTTTGTCTCTTTCTCTTATCTGTATAGAATGATGTTAAATCATGTGTTGGTTGTTGGTACATATTCCAGTAATGGTGTTACTATCAGTGTTATAATATAAAGGGAATGACCATGATTGCCACGTCTTTACCTTGTTTGCATAAAATATTTATATTTTTGATCTTTGTTAAACAGAATTGAGACTCTTCCGACTGTTCCAGTGCCATGCCAACAGTCTCCAGCGTGTAACAAACATAGGGGGTTTGGGCTTCCTTATCAGGTATATTCTAAAGCATTGATATACTACCTGAACCACACTGCCAAATATGGAATTTTCCAACCATGTCTAGACTAGAGTTAAATTCTGCTAATTCTAAAATTGTATATTTTGTACTGTAAACTACTTTACCATAAACTAATACTAGTTTTGTAATTAAAACCACAGGATCACAACTATGGTGCATTGCCACCTCCACCCACTCCACCCCTCTCCCCAACCACAGGTTTTACCGCAAACTCGTTAAATGGGGAAAACTGTTTCTTATCCTCGCCCAGCAAAGACCTCTGCATCAAACCTACACCAATTGAAATATCACCTCCTCACTCACTAACCTCAAATTTGCCTTGTTACAATGGGGCAGGTATGTAGAGTTGCATTTATTTGAATGAGGTTCGTATTAATTGTATTTTAATTTTGCTAAATGCTTTAAAATTGGATAGGTTCTAAGAGATATAATACAAATATGAACAAGTTTAAAAGAACCACAATTTTTATAGGTTTGGATAAACTGAATGAAGATAGGGTGGTTAACTCAACAACAGCATTTTCAAATGGCCTTGCTGCCGCTGGTTCAGAAAATAGCACAGTTTTGTCGGATATAACAAGATGTATATGCGGGTATGTTATTTTAGTTAAGCTGTTGTGTTAATTCTTATGTTATCTTATTTTGCAGAACAAACAATATAGCCTATGCTATTGTGCTCTCTTAACAAAATTATTTTAGACAAAAAAAAACAAAAGACTAATATTGTGTTTTTCAAAATATATATATAGAGCGTTGGGTAATTGGCCTTATGGTAGCAGCAATAGCCTATGCTATACTTTATTACAATAGGAAGTAGTCCATTTCCTGCAGCATGTAGTGCTGTATTAATTATATTAGTATCGGTATCAGTCACTACACAGAAATTGTTATGTCTGTTTGCGTGCATTTCCATTTGGAAATTAACGTGCTGAAGTTTTTAGGGCCATCAAGAACAATTAAACAATGACATGAACTGTACCATGCAGTGTGCGTGTTACCTATACCTACAATGCTTCCAGTAAAATTTTTACCATTAACATTTATATGATACTTTTAAAAGACGTTTCTGTGTTACTGGAATGACAGTTTTACTCTTGTGACTTGTAAAAACTGTGTAAACAAAAATTCAAATTCGTAATTACATCAGATTCACACACGATGATGGCTACATGATATGTTGTGATCAATGCAGTGTGTGGCAACACATTGACTGCATGAGCATTGACAGAAATAACATCCCAGAGACTTTTCTATGCGATCACTGCAACCCAAGGTAAGTATTTTGCCAGTCAGTTATATTCAATTCAGTCAAATTTGATATATGAATCAACATTGACATTGTGTTTAATTTTACAGATCCTTAAATAGGGAAGAAGCAATTAAACTTCAAACTCGGAAACGGGAGGATTTTTTAAGTAAGTAGCCTTGTGAACATATTTTTTTATGAATATACAAATCTGTTTTAAATATAAATACTGTGAATTATAAGTTGTTCTGCTGTGTTTAATAATTTATCTAGCGTTTAGTTCCTGTGATGTTTAAGCTATTCAATAAATTGATCATTATTGATGTAAAAAGGCTTTGAAGCTGTTTTCAAATAGGCTACTTAATATAATAATATAACCCCACCTTGTTACAGTGGGCACCGATAGCAGTGGTACAGACAGTGATGTAGAGATGAACAACAAAGTTCTCTATTCATCCGTACAATCCACACCAACAAGCCTTACCATTACCTCTAAGAAACAAGAAGCAGTTTCAACAGGAAAGAAACGAAAGCGAAGTCGGGAAAATAGCAAACGTAATGGGAAAAAAGTGAGTCAATTATTCCAAACCAGTGGTTTTTAAACAAAATTAACCTGGGCATTGGTAGCAATTTTCGCATAATATTTTGAAATATTTTTAGTGGGTAGAAGTGTATTTGTGTTAGAAATACACTTGGTCACTCATTAATAACCAGGTTGTCAAAAACAAATATTTAACAAGGCTGTTAAGTTCCT
This sequence comes from Ciona robusta, assembly GCF_009617815.1. NCBI lineage: Eukaryota > Metazoa > Chordata > Ascidiacea > Phlebobranchia > Cionidae > Ciona > Ciona robusta. The sequence continues at coordinate 5,906,588 of NC_143242.1, read as the reverse complement.
TTAAGCTTACAAAGCCACTGAATTAGGCCACTCATGCGTTATTCATTTATTCAATGTTTGCCCATAGCTGGCTATTAAAATGTAAACAAAGGTAAAGAATGAAAGGAACAGTCTGTGTGTCTTGTTCTGGCCATACAGTGTTTGCTTGTTTGACGTATTATTGGGGTTATAACAATTTAACAAATATATATATTATAAGAATTCAACTGCAAAGTTTATCAGTGTATCATAACAGTAGCAGGCAATAATTAAATGTTTGGTATGTTCCACAAACCAGAAATTGTGTAATTAATGTGTAAGCTACAGTTAACATTGCCACACCTTTTAACTTCCTGTAATCCACTTGTTTTACTTCTTATTTCAATGGTTTAACAGGCAGTTTTAAATAGTATTTTGGTGGCACAAAGTCACACATTAATACTTGAAAATTAATTTGATAATTAGTCATACTATATATAGTAAAACATACTGCATTCTGTTTTACCGGAAAACTTTTTAACAATACCAGCAAAAAATTGCAGTGTCATGAGTAATTTTGTTTGTTTGACCTTAAATTATGTTAAAGCCACGTTTTGTTCATTTCAGAATCATTTTCCTTCACGCAAGCGTTCAAGATCTAAGGTAAACAACCCTTTTTCATGATATATCACTGTTTAGTGATTGTAACACCAGTTCAAAGCTGCCTATTATTTAATATTATTTATATTTATTGGCAAATTATTGCTATATTAAGCAATAATATATTGTTATGTTGCAGTCTTCATGTAATGAAACAGAGGAATGCGGAATCAGTTTTTCTTGGGCAAGAAAACTCAGGTATTTTAACATTTTACTGCTTTGTGTGTTGTAGCTAGAAAATAAACGTTTACTTTCTATGGTGGTGCCATATTAATACCAGGCTCAATCAAACCAAGCCCTATGTCAACATATCCCACTTGTTTCAATGTAAACATGCTTCAACCCATGCTATCTATGTAGGGAGTGGAATGAGAAGTACCAGGAAATCAATGAGAACATGTACAGCCAAGAACTGCTCCAGGCTGTTCTGTCTTCATCATCAAAAATGGCTGTGAAAGAACAATCCAATCTTTCCAAACTAAGAGAACAACTTGTTAAGGTGTGGTGTCAATGTCTGCGCTTCATACCATATATAGTGCAGTCTACTGTAACCATTTTATTCCAATTTATCCGTAAAAGTGCCTCAAGCACATGATATATCCGCAAATACAGCTTTGTTGATAGGACACCTTTTTACTATGATAGAACTGTTAGCAATATACCACTCTGTATCATGATTCATTACAGTTATAAAGAGCTTGGTTTACCTCACAGGTACAGCAATTACGTAACACAGTGCTTACACTGGAGGATGTGTGTATGTCGCATCCTGTTGCTGAGGTCTGTGGCTCTTACATGCTTTCAAATCAGTTTGAAGCGGTTAACTCTACTCTATACGAAAGGTGAGTAATGGGATGTGTTGAGACTTGAGATAGTGTAAACACCAAATAACAGGATATTGTTAATTGTTATGCATACTTTCTTTTTAATTAACTGATTAAATTAAACTTGTATGAACACATTAAACTATATGGTATTTGTTTACCTATAATATTTTAATAAAACTCAATTTAAATTAAAAAAAAAACAAATTTTATTATACATAACATAAATATTTATCAGGCCGTACCCTTTTGTGTTCTTCTACAATGGTTTTGATGGTTTGGAGATCTGTGTGGATTCCAGAACCACTGGTAATATATCTCGATATATAAGACGCTCCTGCTGTCCCAACTGTGAGGTGCGTGTTCAATCTTACTCTTGTACATTTGCATATTAGACTTTGGATTGGCACAATTTCTAATGAACTTTATCGTGACCTTTTTTTTTATCGTTTCCCTCCTAGATAAGGCATGTTATGGAAGATGGAAAAATCCACCTTTTCATTTATGCTAAAAGCAGGATCCTTAATGGAGCCGAGATCACCATCCCGTTTGACATCAAATACCAAAATTGGTATGTCTTCTTATTCTATTAAAATGTATTAAATCACCCTTTTCCAAATAAGCAATTTTCTTTATTACAGTCATTACAACATGGAGTGTGGTTGTTCTCAGTTCAAAGACTGCCCTGTGTATAAGTTCACCAACATGAGGATACCAAAGTGAGTACTTAATCCCATCAAACACCATTTACAGAAGTAACTTTAAATTAAATAACTACCTCTCTATTTAAAGTGACTCAAAGCTTCTCAAACTGGATGAACGGAAACGGCGTTTGTCACCTCTGAGGTTATCGTTAAATCGAATCCATGTAAGTAAAACCTGTGGTTTAGTTATGTGTGGATAAATCATTTCTTGTAGTTTTTGTTGTGATTGAAGCTTTAGCTTGAAAGTGACTGCTTGTTGGTTACGCATAGTAATTCTTACCTCACCCATGTTACAGACGAACGGATATTTGAGTTCCGACCATGAAGCAACACGTAATATAGATGCTGATGGTGACAATGCTGCTGATAACTTGAGAAAAAAGGTCGGTATATTGTTATAAAGGACACTTGACCCAGTTTATTGAATACTGAGTTATAAACAAATGACTGTACAGAAATAAAGCATTGTTGAATAATTTGAACTTTTATTTAAAAACAGTGTATCTATTTGTCCCTCTCCTATTTTGAACGCTAGCTGTGTTGTAGGAAATAATTGTTTTTATTGCATAATTCCAATATAGTCTCGTGAGGAGAGAAAGATGGAGGCTTATATCCGAAGGTTTGAGAAGATGGAGAAGCAGGAGAAGCGAAAAGAGCAACTACATCATGCTCACCCTGCATCCGATATTAGCAAGGAGTCAAGCAAACAAGAAGCAAATGATTTCATCTCTACCTCGACTGTAACCTCCACTTCTGACTCATTACAGGTAAATGCTTGTACCTGTTACCTATTCATACACTTCTACTATTGGTAACACATTTATAAACCAGGCTGTTGTTATGTCTCATCCTTGCTTACCTGGGGAAGAGAACGTGTCCACTCATAGTCCAACTCCCACTCGAAGAATTGGAAAGTAAGTACCACATATCCCCAACTGTTGAGATATTTATATAACATCCACTTTACAACAGCAATAGAAGAAGGTCAACCAGAGGTCGTCGGAACTCCCGCAGAGGAAGGGGTGTCTCGTTCGAAGGTGTCATGTCACCAGGTGCTGCTATGGAAACAGATTCAAACCACTCATGTGACAGTGTTACACCTCATTGCACAATCTCAAGTTTTTCCGACCGTTTTCCATCCTTTGACAGTGAAAACTCGTCATCTTTTGGTGTCCCCCATTATGAAGCTCTTCCAGAGACTGCTCTTATTGACACGATCACTTCAACATCCGGAGTAAACACAACATCCACCTCACCCAAGAGCATTACACATGTAACCAGCACATCCACCATCCAACAACCAAACCTCACTACAGAGGCCGGTGCTCCCATACCCACCAATGTATTACCCAACACCTCACTATCACCAAATGATAATACATCCGGACAGAAGTTAACAACCCTGGTTAGTTCACCCACACAAGATGCAGAAGTTCCATCTTCAGTTTCAACCCCACTCAGTCCTTCTGTCACGATTTCTCACTCTGAACCCAGCACAGCAGCAGTGAGCAATAATATCACAGTTACGACAACAGCCATAACACCAAGTGATATGAGTACCACCACTACTACCACCACAGCTACATTGGCAGTTAATCTGTCCACGAAGTTGTCAAAATCAAAGAAATCATCAGTCGACATACCTTCCACATCTACCACAGGTGACAGTTTATTCTCAAATGTTTTTGCTGCTGTATCAACTAGCATTGTCAAATTAATTTTATTGCAACAATTGCAAGTATTATTCTTTCTTAGCCAGACCTGTTGTGAAATAGGTTGTTTTAGTATTTTCAGCAATAATAACGACATAAGTGTTACTGTGGTATGCATTGCAGTTCTACTTTTTTCATGTAGTTGACCTTACCGATCTTACATCTCACGGAAACCATAATTTTCCATTTTTTTAATAAACTTATTACATCAACAGCTGCAGTGTTTTCACGTCGAGGTATCTATCCGACTTCCACCACACAATCGACAACCACTTTTGTACCATGGACATTTAGACCAGGTGTTCCACTCGGTCAAGTTCACATCAGTGTGTGTCCTCAGTTGGCAAGGAAGTCAAGCATACAGGATATGAAGTTCACAAAAAAGGTAATTTTTACACAATATAAGATTTAATTTTATTAGTGTTGATAGTTTTATTTTGTAAATAGAGCTTAATCATTGTTTCTTCTTTAGTACGGAATCATATTAATTATTTGCAGCGTAAAATTTTACTCAATGTAATTGAAAGTTAATGTAGCCTATACTATTTGCCTATATATATATAATTATAAATAAATATAAAATTGAATAAAATGAAACCAATTTTGAATACAATGAAACCAACCAGATATAAATATGAACAAAATAAATCTAACCCTATTGACCAATTGCTTTGTTTGTAGTATTGGCTGCAACGAGCAGTGGAAGAGGATCTGATACCAAACACACCAGTTGAACCAGCACAGCCATTTATTGCAGCAGATAAAATATCACTTACCAAAGAAACTCACTGTCCCAAGAAACGATATTTGAAATCTGCATTACCAGACACTGTGCAAACTTCACAAGATAAACTTCATCCCAACATAGAGTCAGACGATGTTTTAATGCATAGAGAAGTAAAATGCTCTGATGAACAAACCGATCCCACTCAAAACTTAACTGTGGATACAAATTGTGGATTACCACTTTCAGTTCCTGGGAATAGTGAAACATCTCAAATGTTATGTGGAGTTACACCTGTGGAGGTCGCTACAGTCAACATTAATGCTAACAAGCGCATGAGCCCACTACCCTCAATTGAATATGAGGTATGTAACCTTGATACCGTTCCATTTGACTGCTAATAGGCAATGTTAAGCTAAAGTATCAACCAATAGGCTTGTGATATATTTAGCTCTGTGTTCCCAAGAAAGCTCTTGGCTTTTTGTTCCCAGAAGCAATAATCGCTGACTATTGCTTGCCTAACTTTGAACTACATATTGCATGTAATATATTCTTGTATTGTGGCATGCTTCATTAACCTCATAACTGTTATCATTGCATGTCAATGTAACCATGCATACCACATCATTTACCTCATTAGAGCTTATCTGATGATGATGATGAGACTGTGGTATTGCAATCTGAACCTGAACCATCAACAACTGATGAGCAAGAGGTAACCTTCCCCATTACAAAGCCTTGTTTTTTGCTTGAGCATGTTCACCTACCATGCATGGTTTGCTGTGGCTTAAAACCAAACCGTTTTTTATGCTCACTCGCGAGTCCCAAGTATATTTTTTTTTATGTGCAACTTTAACAATCCTATCTCACTGTTATCCTATTACTAAAATGCAATGCTACTTATTTAAAATTGAAAATCTCTTTTTTTAATACATCATGGTAATGGGAAAAAAGTAATTTAGTTTTTCATTGTGTTTGCAGTTACGTTTTATGCAGTTATGTTATACAAAAAAGTACAAGATGCCCGAAAATTTGAACCAATTTTCGTAATATAGCTAATACGTGTTTGATAAATTTGTAAACTGCAGTGACAAGTTTTCTTAACTATTATGGTTTCATTTTCTCCAACTTGTTGAAAATCCCATCTTTAGATGTTAATGTCTCCACGAGAAATATACATTTTGTGGTCTGGTGTGTTATAAAAATGGTGGATAGCGTGCCAGTGCATTGTATAGTATGAAAAACATTAAAATTTTTAATATAGTTTGAATAACAAGTATGGTATCAATGTACAGGTGAAGTCGCACCAACCAGCAAGTCTCTTTCCTTGTATAAACACTGGTTACATCGGGGCAACTACAACACATCGCTTCTTTCCAAGTATGCTGGATAATACGACCTCTGTTCTATCTGACCCAAGGTCGCAATTAACACTTGACCAACAAGAAGTGAAAAGTGCACCCACAAAGAAAAAGGTGTCTTTTTAGTTCTCTATTAAATTTGCAATAAAAAGCTTGAGTGTATAAGAATGTTTCGAAGATTTTGTATTTATTAGTTTTAAATGTATATATACATACATTGAGACTTTTTCATTTTAAGATTTTAATATTTGGTAGATTATGTATTAAAAGTGTCATAATTGGAAGCATGTGAAAAGGGTTCCAAATTTTACCATGGTTTCAGGCTTAGGTATAAAAATATATCGGTACATTTGCCCACATGCCTGGTAAAAACACTTAACACTGTTGTTTGTTTCAGGTCTCACTGCAGGAGTATTTAAAACGAAGTAAAGATGGTAGGAAGAGCTTAACGATGCCCACAGAGCTCCACAAACCAGTAAAACCTACCTCCTCTTCCCCTGCCATCCTATCCTTGTCTCCTGTCAAGGATTCGAATCAGAAACCCAAAGAGCAAGTCCAAGTTTCCAAGTTGTCTCAAAAACCCACTCCTCTACAGTCTCCCACCAGCAGCACAGACAAGCCAAACCCCGGATCCGCAACCAAAAGCAAATCATTAATCAAAACGTGAGTGCACCCCAGCAATTAATATTTAATGTTTCCTTATCAGTGTATACGGCTCTGCTCCCTCCGAGTAAAATATTAATGCACAAATGCCACTCAAAGTTGTCAAATTCCGGTTTCTCTTACATTGTGAGAAAATCGAGCCAATCCTTTGAGACATAATTGCTTTGTGTGGGATTGAAGTTTAATTGGAAATAACATTTCAGTTAAATAACCTTGACACTGCAACATTACTTGTGATTTATAATTTTTTATTTAAAAAGAGCAAACATAAAATTTACTACATAACTTTTGTCAGCATTAAAAAGCACTGTCACTTAATATGTTATACACATTACACAATACACACTATAGTTTGATGCTAGCTAGTTGCTACAATCTATTTTACATTTAACTGAATCTTACAAGTACAATGTTACAACAATGTAGGACCAAGATTTCAGACACACATAAATATGCAACTAAAGAACATATTTTCAATGTCAACTTACACTTGCAAAAGTTACATTACAAGCAAACTACAGAGTACAAAGCGACCACAAAAGTAATGCCTTTAATTTTTCTATCTTAGAACAAATACGCATGTTGAAGAAAGTGTTGAAAAGTTAACGAAGGCATTGAATGAGGTAACACAAGGAATGGCAAGTGCATTACAAGCTGGTCTCATTAAAACTCTTCCACCAAAAGTAATGGATGTTGTAGTGAAAGCAGTCAAAACTCTCAATGCACCAAGTGATAGTAAGTTTAATATTGATTGTTTACTATTTTAAATAAGTATGAACAACTCAACTTATGTTCTTTTGGGCGGTACATGAATAAAGAACTTTACTACTGTGAGCACGTCACTTTCGGACATACAAGGGTGTTGGGGTAATGGGCCAAGTCTGGCCTAAATCCCAGGTCCTCACATACCTCACCCATACAGAATAGAATAGAATAGATGGGCGGTACTGTTTTACTGCATTTAGAATTGGACTCTATTTGTATAGAAGACTACTAATGCCATTTAGGCGAAAACTGTATCTTTTGTTATAAAATTCGGTTTGGCTATATTTTTCATAGCAAAAAAGAATTGTATTTCTTTACACAAGAATCGTCCAACTCTATAAGCACCAAATTAGGGTCAGATTCGCGGGATATTTATTGTAGCTATTCATGCTTATGGTGTGATATATTTCCTTTTCTTCTGGTTTCTGCTATTAAATTGTAACAGCACTTAACAATTATGCATGTGATACTTTATTAGCTAAATCAGCATTATTGTTTAAACCACATTGTTCCTTATTTAGTCCCATCTAAACCACTAGCAACCAAGTCAAGTAAACAGGAACACATGGCTGTTAAAGAGGATTCGGTGAAACACGATAAAAGTAAGTTTGTTTACCAAGTATCAAAGTTTCATTATAAACAAAACATAGGCTAACAGCCCATGATTTTATGCCCAAATTTTATTTTTACATGGAATCTTGGTAATTTTAAGACTGTAAAATTTGTGTTTTTTTTGGTATCTAGTGTTTAATAAAAATATATGATTATTAGTTATTACAGTATTTTAAATGTTATTCAAATATATTGTACTATAGTATTGTCATGCAAGCAATGTGATTGACTGGGTGAAACATTCTCCTAAAATATGGGCAACTAATATGGGAAACTGGACACTTCACTGGCAGAAACAGTTTTCAATTACAGCTTTGTTTTTCAAGTGTCAGACTTGACTAGCCAAGTATAACATGTTGGCTAGCTTCCTTTACCGCTCTAGGCAGTGTCTCTCAGTACCTGTTAACAAAACAAAACCAAGTGGTTATATCTTCCTATCTCTTATTCCTTAACACAAGACTGCACTCTCAATCAGATTAAATAAACCAGTTCCCTATATTACTTAGTCGAGTGTTTATACTATTCTAACCGATAACTTGTCGTCATAACACTAAATTTAAGTAACTTCTGTTTCTGTTCTGCTTTCCTAAGCAATTGTTATGTAAGGTTTACAACAATCAATGTAGTTCAATATGTGTTCAATGACACACTAACAAATTTTATTCCCCCCAACATTTTTTATAACATAAACGAACTTAAGGGAACACAGTATGTGCCTTATATTTACATAGTATTTTAATTAGTGGAAGTTCATAAGTATACCTAAGAAACCTACTGCTGTGTTTCGGTTTTGAAGTCTAAAGTATTTACAGACTTTAATAATTCTTTATAAACGGATAACACAGTCTGCAACAACTGTATTTATTAATTGAATGTTTTATATTATTCTAATCACATGTTTACTCACCAGGTGTGATCTCCCCTGCTCTCACTTCCCCATCCCACACCTCCACAACATCCGAGCATCGCTCCATCGTCGGAAGATGCCACAGCAGTCCTGCCATCCGTGGAAGTCAAGTGAAGAGCAAACCATCTCCCCTCTCCACCAGAAGTCCGGCTCACAGGAACTCTTTCCCTACTCCTGGTAAGTCAAGAGCAAGTCCCGCATCCATAAAGTCGTTTGCATCACCACAATCCTCAAGGAGCTACTCGAGTACCTCTCTCACATCTCCCTCCACTCCTACTTTTGATCATCGTCACTCTTCACGGGAAGCATCCTCAAGTAGAGGTAAGATCCACTCCTACACTTGAACATGCAATGAATACTAAACTCCATTACTGCAGTATGTTGCTTGTAAGCCCTGCTGTAAGTGCATCAGCCATCGACATAATAGTGGGACGTCTAGTGGGAATAACAACATGACTGTGCTCCCTCCCGAGTAAAATATTAGTGCACAAATGCCACTCAAAGTTGTCAAATTCCGGTTTCTCTACATTGTGAGAAAATCGAGCCAATCCTTTGAGACATAATTGCTTTGTGTGGGATTGAAGTTTAATTGGAAATAACATTTCAGTTAAATAACCTAGACATTGCAACATTACCTGTTATTTATATATATTCTGTTTACACATGCAAAACTACTGCAGTATGTCCTAACGACCCAAACCACTACAGTATGTTGCTTATAAATCCTGCTCTATGTTCATCAACTTTCAGATAAGCTTTTGAACACCAAACGTTTTTACACAGAAAAGCAGAAGTTTCTTATACACCTAGTATACAGATAAAGACACAAAACCTATTATTACCACAGAATACACAAAAATTAAATTAGAAAAAATGGTTTTTATTTCATAAATAAGCACAATAAATCTGTTGCTGTCCCAGTGGCGTGTGCATATTGTAAATAACTGTACATATCAACACCTGTGTAGCTGGGCCCATCGAAACAACCAGACACCGTAAGAACTTGTATATACTCTAATAAAGCCTACAGGTGTATATATTAAACAAGTAAATTTTGTTCACCAGATAACTTACCTGACACTATCAACTCAAGATCTCGTCATAATAGTGGGACATCTAGTGGGAGTAACAGCACGATGTCGTCCAAGTCTCCACGTCATCATCCACAGGTAATTTTTCAAACATTTCGAGTTTCTATTGTAATCATGTTTTATGTAACTGAAATTTTGCCTACATAAATGTCAATTTTAATTTTTTTATTAATTCCTTCCATTAGGACAGCGGATCAAAACACTCCGCATCAAACAACCATAAACAGGAGTCTTCACGCCACTGGGACAGCAACAACAACAACCCACCACAAAAGGTGCCATCTATAACACCTGCCGTGCCCGGGCAACCTATACCTTCCTTAGTACGCGGCCCGAACCGTGTACCCCAGGTCGTGTACAATCGTCGGTCTTCGCCCGTGTTGTCACGTGATGGGGGATCCCCTCGTTGGGACGGGTATTCCCCGCGAGAATCGACCCGCCCGCCAAAAGACATCCGATATCCTCCGATAGAATACTACCCCAACCACCCCCCTTTATCCCCCTGTGAATCGGACTACCAATACCGTAGAAGCTCGGAGAAACCTCGTCATTATGACGGCAGATACAGACCTCCAAGGAGAGACGAGGTTCGCGGCGATTCTCGTATGGAACGCCCGCCTTACTCTCGCTCGCACTCAAGTTACTACCCATCCCACTACCACGACCCACCGCCTCGCTCCGATAAAGGGGCGTACTATCCGCCGAGGATTGAGCGCTCGCTGAGTCCAGGCCCACCGAGGCATGGACCGATGGATTATTACTCGAAACAGCCGAACGATAGGCCGGGTGGTTACTATTCACACGAACCACACCGTCGTTAGCATCACCAATCAAGTGTCATCTCAGGAAACAACCGACATATCATCGGAGTCAGTGCATATTGTAAATAACTGTACATATCAACACCTGTGTAGCTGGGCCCATCGAAACAACCAGACACCGTAAGAACAATACAGCATCTCCCGAACTTACACGGTGTCACTAAATCATGGTTGAACACAGTAATTCGAGACCCAGATACGAAGACGCTTCTTGAACAAGCGTGAATCAGCTTCGTACTAATCTTATTCCAATAACGTTTTTGTTTTTTCTCTTTTCTCCCGTTAATGTTGCTATTAATAACGCCCTACAAAGTTTTTATTTTTGTAATTCTTCTTTTCTGTCGCTTATCTAACCCAATACCCCTTTTTTTCTCTGTATCCGAGGTGTCTTTAAGCCCCACCCATTTTAAACGCTCCAGTTACTGCTACCTCGCGGAAACTGTACCCGTCGTTTTGCTTTTGTTTTTTTTTCGCGGCACTCGAACGTCTTGCGCCGTCGTTTTATTTCAGGACTCAGAAACTTGGGATCGACTATTTCATTCCACAGTGCGCCGGAATTTTTACCGACCGTTCCCGCGAGTGCCATGTTTCGCCCCGGCATGCTGCTATAGCGCCATTCGCGCTGTCGCACAGAATCCAATCACTGCCCTTTTCGTATTTTCCCTAAAATACCATTCGCTCGGACCCCACAGATGAAAGCGACAGCGGCCAGATCGAACTTGTGTTTAATATGTTAGCATGCTTCTCTCGTTCTTAGCTTGTTCTCACTCTCAGCAAATTAAAACCGTTAGAACATATTACAGTGGATGAGTCGCAACCAATAAAAGTTCATCTGCCCAACCTGCCTGTCGTTCTCATTTCATCGACCGGATCGATTTTTGCTCTCGCTTTCCAGATTGGGGTCTAAACTGTTCTCCGTAACACAGCTGAACCCCACCTTTTGCCATGCGCTGGCTGGGCTATTGATTTCCGTTATATGGAGTCTAATTTTAAAGGTATGTTAAATTCCTGTTTAGCAATTGAACATGACTGTAACACTTCTACTTGAAATTAAAATCCCTAAAGACTTCTGTCAAAGATACGATCGCTGACCAAACTGCATTCGCATTAACATGCAGTATAACATATGCTCCATTTAGTGATTTAATATTATTCACATGCTCCAGTCAATGGTCTAAGTCAGTGGTTTATTATACGCAAAGCGGACAAGAAATATACAATGTTTTAGTAATTGCACCGTATAATACAGGACATTATGTTGCTGCCAACAGAATGCAGTCCAATGCGAAGGCATAAAAACAACAAGTTTGTGCCAAAATCAATAATAGTACCACCTTTTAAACAACATATATTTGTACCGCGAATAAGTTAGTGCATACAGGAACATGGTTGAATCTAAATAAGACGTACTATACATGTAACGAACGTAACTAGGTCAGAAAGCTTTGCGCAATGTTGTGTAAATCACTTCTTCGCCACCATTTGCACGAATTCTTCATAGTCAATTTGACCGTCACCGTTTTTGTCCGCTTCAGAAATCATATCATTGAGATCTTTTTCGCTCAGCTGTTCGCCCAGATTTCCCATGACTTGACTTAATTCCGCACGACTAATTAAACCGTTACCGTCCCGGTCGAAAACCTGTATATGTGTAAAGAATGACCAAACTTTAACCACTTTCAAATGGCATGAATTAACGCAATTCTCATTATTACCACACCTTTATACATCCAGTCGCCATGTGCCCTGTCGAGTTAATTAATTATCGCGGTTTGAACCAAAGTAAATGTGAACCCTTAACGAAGTGTAACATTGATTTTTAGATTTTTCATGCAACATAACATGTTATACGGAATACTAGCTTTCGATGCATTTCATAAATATTTAAATAGGAAGGCGACTTTTACCAGGGGAACTGACTGAAATAAATCGTAATATTCATAAAAAGGAAATCATCGATTCACTTTAAAGGCTCTTAACGTCACCTTGAATGCTTCTCTTAATTCTTCGTCCTCTGCTTGCTCTGGACGTTCGTTGGTCTTTAGTTCCATCATCCGGACAAACTCCTTGAAGTCGATCTTCCCATTCCCATCCACATCTGCCTCGTGGATCATATCTTTTAGTTCAGAATCTGTAGCGCAATATCCCAACGAGGTCATCACTGATCCCAGTTCTTCAGGTTCAATACTGCCGTTCTGGTTTCGATCAAAAAATCGAAATGCTTCCCTTAATTCTTCCATTTGTGAATCAGTAGTGCGCTTGATGGTTTCAGACTTCGCAATCTCAGGCTTTGCAGTTCCAGGCTTTGTCGTTGCTGACATTTTCGGCAGTCGCAGTTCTCTTACAAATATACTTCTCTGTGCTTTCAGCGTAATGCTCTTGTCCAGTAGGTACGTGCACCATTTAAACAGCACACAGGAAAAACTAATTGCGAACGCCTAGGAATACAGCCAAGCAACGTAACGTATATTATTCTACTAGCTAATTAGTAGCATTCCTTCTTATTTAAATTCTGCGTGACACAAAACGTTGCGAGTCGAACGAATGTCATTAAAATTAATTGCACATGTTGCCCTGGAACCAAAATAAATTAACTTTGCAACTATGCGAGGCAATTACCATCAATAAAAACAGTCAAGCTTCGTTTAGCAAGAGCAACGCAGTGTTAGGCGTGACGCACCGCGTGCGTGAGTTAACTAGTTCTCGCGACCGCATTACCGTAACCTCTCTGGAGACTAAAACGTTTCAAAGTCAGGCTATAGATATGACTAATAGTCCAACCAAGTCCTAATGTTACACTGTAACTTTCCTCGTTAAACTACAAGGACAGATTCTACCCTATGCAAAAAATCGATGAAATTTCATTAGCGCCTGTATAACAATAATACACCTCTCACCAATGCAATGAATAAACAGGGAAGATTTTACTTGTAAAAAATTTGACTTTAATGCTTAATGTAAAAATAATGTCTTTCCTTTGACCGCTGTATACCACACATTAAAGTGCCATAAACTGACTGCCTTTTAGAGTTTTTTTTTCGTACATTAGTCTGTATTCAAGGGTAGTTTCTGTTCATCCATCAAATCTTTTATGAAGCAAAATCGAAACAGAACTGTCTATACAGGGGTCGCACGCGAACAAGTCTAGTAGGTGTCACTTTACTCACATACTTAATTAACCTCTTTCACGCCGGCGACTTTATTGTTTATTTCAATTGTGACACATCAAAAGCCTAACGCGGCCTTCTAACAAACCAGATCTTCCCCAGTACCCCCTACGTTGCTAAATCATCAGACTCATCACCTACAGCGAGAATGATTTGCGACCTATACGTTAAACGGCTGAAATAAACAACTTCCAACGACCAGACCTACATCGTTACATCCATTAACGATAATATAATGTACCATACTGTCGTTAATGGACATAAAAGCACCCATTCAATTATAAGACAATCCCAAATCAAATCCAACTTAAATGAATACGGCTTCTTATTAAATTGACGTTTTATGTTTTGCTTCTCTCTATCCAATATGTTTATATTCCGAAAATATGATTTTCAATTTAACGCTGAACTTAATGAACCCACACTTTACAAAAGAAAAATATAAGTGTATTAAGTATAGTCTACATTTGTGTCCCGTTGGACAGTTTACTAATTGCAAAGAAATATAATCAAAAGTTTGGATATTATGTGTTAAAGGTGACCCGTCTCACCCCACCTTACTATATGTTATATACAACTATAATTGCGAGGGCTTGAGTATCCAAACCGAAGTCGTTCTCAAGCACAGTGCTTTTAGAGGGCCCATTATGCAATTCTTTATGAAGAAGGCTGTATAGCTCGTTATTACGTTCGTAATGTGGGACAAGTAGAAGATGTATCAATTTTGAATCGTTTTTTTTATGTAGTTTGACCTACCTGAAAAAATCTTTTTATATAGCAGCCTATAAGGAAAAATCTATAAATAGACTCCAAAAATAAACCAGCAAGGTTAACGTCGACGTCTGCGATTATGAGCAGCTGATAAACTAATATCCGTTTGTAATCGGTCTAAATTGTCTGAGCTCTGCTTGCTATCGTTGACATCTGCAAACTAATTTTCGTAGTGTTTTATCTTGATGTATACTTCTTAACACAGTATGGAGGCCGGTCGAAATAATAGCTATTGACCAGTTAACAAATGGCTGTTTTCACCTGTTGTAAAAGTAAAATACAACCGTTAACATGGCCCTCGGACAAAGTAAAAAGAGTATATTGACAACGTAATGAGACGCCATAAACTGAAATTGAGTATATTTTAGGAAAAATATCGTTTGACTTTATATAGTTAATAGAACACGGAGCTAGTTGACGCATTAATTTATTTTTTATTTTCACACCTCGTTAAACTAAGTTTTTCTCTAATATTTGTAAGCGCCAATAAACTGTTTATACCACTGAACTGTCAGCTTAGTGGCCCGCATCCATATTAACTCCCCTAATAAAGTTCGCAGTGTTGCCGGAAAACTTATTGTTTTCTCATTCTGCAAGCAAAGATTTTTTAAACGATTTTTTGTGTTTTGTATTTGGAACCGCGCGTGCAGTTGTTAGCCGTTCTGGTCTTTGCAGTTTTGCTTGAAGTGTGACTACTGACCACTATTTCAATATGAATCCAGACGTAGAATGGTCCACCCGAGAAAAACTTGCAATCGCTTCTTACGTATTACACAGCGGAGATCAGCATTGGTAAGCTAAAACTTTGTGAAATAATGATTAGGCTACTGCAACAATTCAAACAGTATAATGTGTTCATTTTAACACTGTTTTGCTATTGAAGAATCCTGCTAGTGAAGAATCCTCCGCCTACAAGAACTGCAAAACACTAACCCCTATAACTACCCTATTAACCCCCATATAACTCCTAACTAATGACCTCTCAACTTCGGTGCTAGTGAAAAATCCTTCTTATTTGCTAACCACCAACCCCTAATTACTAACCCCTATAATCACTAACCCCCTAACCACCAACCTCGAACACTTCCCATAAGCCTATTCTGCTATGTACCGTAAGATTCTTCACTGGTGCCCCAACCTGTAACACTTTCCTCGATTTCATTTGTTAGTATATGCTTTTGTGTTTATAATATTTTTACATCCTTTTTTTAAGTGTTATTTAGTATTAGTATTCTTAGCGTAGTAAAACTAATGAATTTGTGTTTGCAGGTCAGGCGGTGTAAGTCGCATGCTGAGACCTTTAGGTGAACAGAATAGACCTTCTGATTGGTTTAGTTCAAAGAACTGTGCACAACAATATTCAGCACTCGTGGAGCAAGCTGAAACTCCAAGGTAGTGTCATACTTATGGCTTGTTAATGTTTATTGAATGAACGAATGCAGGGTATTCATCTTCGAATGGCAGGACAACAACATTCGTTATAACATGAGTGTTCTGTTTCACACACCCAATGCCTGTTACCACATATTATATAAGTTACTTTGTGGGTAATTATATTATTTTTGGGGAAGATTTTTTTAATGTATGACAATTTAGACATCCCATAAGTGACCACTGAGTTGAAATAATTGCCATTAAGTGTCTTGCCCAAGGACACTACCCAACATTAGTAATTCTGTCAAGCTTTGAACCCGTAACCTCTGTGGGGGGGGGGGGCAGGAGTGCTAGCCATTGTGAAGTATAACATGTGAAACATTTTGTACTAAAAATGTTCAAATTCTGACCTCTTGGTCATTTTTTTCTGTCCAAATAACAACCATACGCCTAAGAAATAAGTATAACCAGCATCATTGTCAACTACAGGAGGAAACGTGGAGAACGAACAGAATCGGGGGAGTCGACAACATCAACCTCCTCTTCTCATGGATCATCTGTGAGTGAGACAATCGTGCGGAAGTTAACGCAGGAGAGGATTGAAGAGTTGAAGAAGCAGATTCGTGTTGAAAGGAGCAAATATCGGAAGTTAAAGTTGACGGTCGATCAGGTCAAACTTTTTTTAATGTAAAACAAATTTTTGTTTTTTACTTGAAATATATAGACCTATTTAATATAATATATATATATATATATTTGTTTCTTTTTTCTTAAACTATTTGTTTTTAGAAAATCTTGTTTTTTAGACACAGAACCGATTACATTGGGTGTTAAAAACCTGATGGAAAGTTACTACTTAGAGTTACTAAGAATTTTATCTATGACCAATGAAATTATTTCTAAATAAAAATGGTTGACGTCATTGCAGTAAATATGAAGCTCCAACAACATCATAATTGCCTATCATAAACATTTAAATCTGTGTTTTTAGAGAGCCTTTTGGGTTGTAAACAGCTTTGTTTACAGATTTAAATTATATGTAGTCATTTAGGATGTTGTTTCATTTTTAAAACACATTTGGTGGAACCTTTAAATCACATTTGATCATCTCTATCTATCTATATACAAATTTAGATTTTTAGTTAGCTTACAGAGCTATTTTTTGATTCAATCTGCAGATAACCTCCGGTGATTTAGATGATAAATTGGATGAAATGCTAAACACCAGCACAAAGTAAGTTCTCTTATACATTGTGTCCATGTTTATGTATGCACCAAGTGCTACTAAATATGCAATAGACAAAAAAAAATACATTTTTTAATAGTGAAAAAGAACAAATCTACAAAAAGGTGTTGTATTCAACCGCTGCATTAACTAACCTTGTTTGTTCCAGCAAATCTGATAAAAGTAAAGATGCTCTGATGTCTCCTCCTTCCTCAGTCCTCTCCTCACCGGATGCAAGTGAGGAGCAGAGCAATGTTGATGTGGAGGCAGTGACTGAGGATGAACAAACTGTGGAGAAGATCCAAGATTCGGACCAATCGACAGGTGACTTGTAATCATTTATTTATTGCCATAAATTAAACTGCATGATCTGTATAAAAAATCTTTTTGAACAAAATTTAAATAAGTACTAAATACAGAGAACGTATCCTTCATGCCAAGTTGTACCCTAGCCTGGATAAGCAACTTTTTACCAACTTATCAGTGTGTAATGTGCATACCAATATTTTGTGCAGTTGCCCACGTATGTAAATAACATATAAAAATAAGAGTCTTTTTTTTAACAGAACAAACAGTAACATTACCCACTGAAGAAATCCCCCCTACCTCTCAACCAGTATCCATCATAGAACATAATACTGAGGAAAATCCCACACCATTACTTGACACAGATGAAGCAATGGAAACTGTAGTGGTTAGTTAAAACATTATATATGAAACAATTTTTGCTCTTTTCAAGTTGGTTTATTATGAAAACGTTTTGATACATTTGTGCAGCTAATAGTCACAAATGGGGAAAATAGGATTTTCTTTGCTGTGCAGTAAGAGATAAAAAGTAGTGAGCACAAAAAGGAGTCTTTGAAACAAATTTAACTGCGTCCCATTTTTCACTTTTCTGTCTATGATAGCTGCTGTGTACCGTATCGGATGTGGTTACAGTTAACAAGATAGAATTTACAACACTAAAAATCAATTGTGTAATACATATGGCTGCTATGTTTGTATTGAAACTGTAAAATTTCCTTTAACAAGTTTTTAATTTAGTCACACCAAATCAATGAAGACAGCACCAATATACAAATGCCCAACACTGAAATAGCTCAAGTTGAACTTTCCGCTGTAGATGTCAAAACACAGGAAACATCTACTTCTGTAAGTTGATTAATATAGAAACCAAACTACAATCTGATTTAACTTTTTTAAAAATCAGGTTAATACTCCAGCAATTCAATCACAAGAAATACCTCCCCTTGAAAGTTCACCAACACCAACACCTGTAACTGAGGAGATTCTTATTGAAGGTACAAACTTCATTATGCATACCTCCTATGTTCATAAGTTGTGCTTAACATGAATTAAAAATTTCAATTTTTTTAAGTGAATGTTAGAAAATGTTTAGAATAGTAGATGTAAAGATTTTCTATGGGTAGTTTGTCACATGTGTATAACTCTTGAGTCATTTTGACATTATAGGTGTTAGACCTAGTTACAGGGTGTGTAGGTGTATCAGTTGCTTGCAAATAAGAACAGTTTATTGTAAACGGTTGATTTTATTTTTAGTTGTTCTGTATTCCAGTGTTGGTAAAACAACAAAATTCATATTGTACTATTGCAGATTCTGTTAAAAGTGACAAAACAGAAACACCTGTTGCAGAAGAAACAGTAAAACCAGAAGTATGTATGTATTATCTTATAATTTGTTTCTATAACAGCTCTTCTGTCATTGTTTTTGCTGTACCAATTTTTTGTCTTTTTAAAAACTATAAAGGTAGTCTTGTGCAAATAAAAATATTAGGACTTTTACCTAATAATATAAACAGTTATATTTTGATCTGTGTAAAATTCTTTAAATGTCTAAAATTCTACTATATATATCCATTTTTCCAACCTGTTATATTTCTCCACAGCCAACACAAACATCTGTAAGTCCAACCATTGACACCCCACCTACTATCACCTTATCATTAAATGAGGATGTAAACAACTCTCAACTCAATTCCTCCACATCTTCTTCCTATGCATCACAAGAACCAACATCCGAGGACACAAACACTCATCCAACGACCGATTCCGGTGATTCGGCAAAAACAAGTTTGCTGAGTAATAACAAGGTATCGGACACTCCAAAGGATAAGTCACAAGATGTGTTTGTTCATCCTAACGAAGTAAAGGAAACAAGTAATATTGACACTTCACAGTCACAGACAAACTCCATTGTTACATCCCAGGAATCAAACCCTTCAACTACAAGCATGGAAACGAAGGTAAATACATTTTTGGAATTTTTTTGGCTTGCATGGAACAGATGTGACATATTTTTTGCAGCCTCTTTCAATTTTCTTGTTTTGTGTTTATGGTCATATGATTGACAAAATGAATGTAACTGGATTTATCCTCGCATGGTGAGAAAATAACTGTCGATATTACATAAATGTTCTGTTTCTCACACTTCTTGCCAGCTTGTTACGACTTACCATATATGTAACTTTGTGGGTGTGGTTTTTCTGTATGGTTGACAATTTAAACAACCCATAAGTGTCCTGGCCACACATGTTCACAACGGTAAGAGCGGCAAGACTTGAACCCATAACCTATGGGTTAAGGCACAGCCTACTGGAGATGTCTCTAGTAGGCCGTGGTTAAAGGCAGACAGGCTAACCACTGGCTATGGGGCCAAACAACGTAATAAAATGAACCTTTTATATATAGAGCTTGAAAGATGATGAGTACACAGTGGATGATGATAGTACTTCATATAGTGCATCTGTGGGAGGTGATGAACTCAATGAATCAAGTCAACTGGATGACTCTAATTTAAGTAAGATAATCAAATTTATCTCAACATTTCACTACATATTGACTTTCTAACATTTATATAAGATTATACAACCATGGTGATATTGTTTTTCTTGGCAAAATACGAAAAAATAGGACATATGTGTTTTAATTCTGAGTCAAATGTACCTTCATGTTAGAGTACTTAACTAAAAACTGCCACAGTTAGTTTTATTTAAAAGAAGAAAAAACATAGAAAAAAAGGTCAAGTTATCCATAATATACTACAATAAATAAATATGTTTGTATTTTATCCCAATTTCCATGCAGGTTATCTTCCTGGCCAACCAAGCACTCCATACATTGATAGCTTCCCAACAAGTCCAGCTCTTTCTAATACGTAGGTTGTTTGCTACTAATAACTGTGTTTTGATTCCCTTATTTTTGTTTTTTTAATAACATTTTATTTTAGCCTGGCAATCTTGCGGTAATTTTAGCTTCTGTTTATGCTTTATTGATAGTAAAGGGTTTAAATTAAAAAGTTTTTCTCCATCTTTATAGGAGTGACATGGATTGTGAGGGCGGGGCACACAACAGAGCGTGGAAGAAATCTATCATGATTTTATGGAAGCAAGTTGCCAGTCACCGGTATGTTAGTTTGAATGGAATTATATCTAACCTGAAATGTATCATATATGACGGAACGAATAACATCTTATTTCATGCATGCTTAATAGTTGCCAGCACTAATAAACGGTGATTATTTTTTAGATATTTTAAAAATTTGATGTGTGCTTAACAATTTGGACAGTCCATAAGCGACTACAGAGTTAAAGCTTGTGTTTAAAAACACATGCACGCCTGTAGTGCTGGTGGCAGTTCTCTAATCGTATCCTCACATCTAATGGTGCAAGTCAGTATCATTTTCAACAGCACACATAAAATGTGTGAACGCACCATATGAAGTCAGTCTGATGCATATATAGGTGAAACATAAACTATTCTAATTTTCAGGTACGCCAGTTTATTCCTGCAACCAGTCACAGACGACATTGCCCCAAATTATTCCGATATTGTCTATCGGGCCATGGACCTTTCAACATTAAAGAAAAACCTTGAAACTGGCGTGGTATGTACTGTGTTAAAAATTAAAAATAGTAACAATTATGTTACAAAATTGTAATAATAGCAACAAGGAAAAATCTTCAAGATATATTTCCGCAGGTCCGGACAACGACAGACTTCCAACGCGACCTAATGCTAATGTTTCAAAATGCTCTCATGTACAACAACCGTGAACACGACGTTTACAAGATGGCGCTAGAGATGCAGAATGACGTCATGACGCAAGTGGCGGTAAGTTACGACTCAAGCGGTCAGTGTAAAAGTCCCGAAATTTTAAACGATTTTTCTCCCAGCAATTTCTTGCTACTCAATTAATGATGGAAACTGCCCAACCTGCCACACCAAAAGGTTTACGACGCAGCACGCTCAGAAAATCAGTGATAAGCAACGAAAAGGTAGGATTTTTCCTAAAATACCATGCTCACATGCAATCCTAATAACGCCACAACCTGAATTCTTATCCATTCAATACAAAAGGCTAAACATCAAGGGCAGGTCTCCGCATCCCCAGAACTTCTCATAACATTGCTTGTACGTATGCTTAAATATAACCACTGCTTTCCACACGGGTTCTTGGCACATTTAAGTTTTATTTTCATTTACACCCACAACACATTACATCTGAATTTAATTTTTATCCCGAAAATTATTGCTTTTCGCTGCGTTTTGCGAGAGCCGTAACAAGTGTCTGTACATGCTATCAAATTTTACGGAGAAATTTGCTTAGCCGTACCAGTATAGGCAGTAACACAGCGTTTCTCAACCATAATGGCTTGGTTATAACATCCGACGTATGTACGTACAGAAATCCTATACAATCCGTACACAGGTCAGCGAAGCAAGGAGCAAGCGCACTGCTGCAATCGAAGGCGAGTTGAAATTTATGAAGAAGAAGCCAACTGAATGAGAAACACCTGCTTCCGTCCACAATTCCCGTAAATTCAGTTTCCAGTCAAGCTGCCCGCTCGTCTAAGCGTTTCCAACACGATCGTGACGTATCGTCGGCCCCGAGCAGCGTCATGCAATAACACTCTAATTTTCGTTTCCATAACGCAAAATCGTGTCCAAACATCTGACAAGTACAAAACGAATTGCCCTTTGAAAATTAACCATAGTGAAGCATGTGGTTTGCACCACAGCAGCCAAAATATCTTCTTTATGAAATTTGAGGATTTCCTATAACAAAGGTAGCATCCGGTAAAATAAAATCGTGCGTTCCCGGCGAATGGAATTCAAGTCGTCCCGCATTCAACGCTATATTAAAACCAGGTGGGCCACAGAACTATGTAGTTTGTTTTTAATTGAGGAAATAGCAGAAAATCGAAGCTGTATTGAAGGCAGGCGAAGGGAAGATGACTATAAAAAGGTACGGATGTTAGCTTTAAAAAGTTGTATACTGTTTACTATAAACGTGTTTGAGTTAAGATAACTTCATGTAGACAAGCTATTTCACCTGAAATGTAAATCATACGTGACGTCAGCAAATTTTGACGTAACCATACAGCGCAAGAGCAAGCAGCTGGTTGCACTTCTAAACGAGAAGTCCCTCCCACGCCCGTACTTTTAATCTGGAAACTAAATCTGGCCATATTTACTACGGCACTTGAGAATTTGTTCAATGCATTTAACCTTGATTTTCAATGTAAACGAGCCGCGGCTGTGGGATTACTAGTTCTGTTGTCGTGGGAATTCCGAGTATTCGTTTTGATGGCACGTAGGCCTACCTTAGATGCATTTTAATTTCTTGGTAGAACAAATGTAGTTTACAGGTGTATCACATGTGTTCAAGGAATGCGAAACTATGCGACTAATATCCGTAACCGGTGACTGTTAAATGTATCGTGACTTGCGTTTGCAAGAAAACAACTCTAAAAATATTTTAACTTCCGAAGCACTGCTGTGCAAACACAACTTCGGAATAGTTGATTGTACATAACAACCTCCTTTTCGTGGAATACCGTATTTGAAAAATCGTATACGAGGAAAACAACTTTTATATACGGACTGGTACCTTTGGAATCCAGAACCACTGCAGTGTATTTATCAGCGGGCGAGGCCGCGCGTTTACGGCGTACATATAAAAAGCGCTTACGTAAAAAACGACGTAAATCGTTCACCTGTGTACCGACGCATCATAGCTACACGCCAACGCACACAAAAGCTCATTATCGTTGTCGTGTAATCAACGGTGGACGCCCATGTTAACGCCTGTTGTATTTGGGCTTTGTCGCTGTCCGGCGTTAAATGACGTAGCTGGTTATGGATCAAAATCACTTCTCACACGTCAACCAAACAAAACTAAAACTACTTGACATTATAAGCTCTTAAAGTAGGCTATTAATAGTCCGCTAGTAACGGCCTTTTCATTATGAAGGTAAATGCTACAGCCGCATAAACCACTATACGCTGGGCAACGCAGATCGATTGTCTAAATTCCAATCGCAGGTAAACGACGCCACGCAAACAACCGACGTTCTTGAAAAGGTTAAATAAATTTTTACGTGACGAGTCGAGTTATTTCGGCTCTGTCACATCGATTGATAAAATGCACAAGTGCAAGCCTGCTGGTGTATATGGCTTGTCCTTGATTCGCACACAGGCGGTGTAATTACATCTATGTCACGTCTAATTTAATTTCGGCTTCTATTGTGTTCCTACCGCACCGTTTCACGCTTTCTTTAGGCGTCCATGGGACCCAGCAGCAAGTCTTTCGTTCTAATCCACGGTGGGCCCGTCACACCGTATATGCCTTTAAAGGCGACATTTCGCAGCGTTTTAACCAAACCGCTTACACACGACGGTCTTTTCTCACGCGAAATCTGATGCAGTATTTTACGCACCCTGGCTTTGATATTGTATAATTATATGTGTCTTCCTTTCGTGGCCGTTGAAGTAACAGGCGGCGATATCTCTTGTGTAAAATAACAGCCCACGAACGCTTTAAAACACAGTATCGCCGTAGCAGGTGGTCCTTTTATGTAAAGCGGATGTTGATGTAAGGAAATATGAGACCGCAGCAGTTGTAATACACTCTCTTCACCTCTAGCTCTAAGAAGCAGTCGCCGTAAAACTTACGCTCCGCCGCTCCAAGCATGTGAGCACAACATAGCGCGGGGGAGGCACTCGGTAGGCACGATGATCTAAGTAATTAGTCGCATTGCCTTATTAGGCGTTGCGGAGGGAGCGGAAATATGTGTGATGCCGATCGTTCGAAGTCTTATCCGAAATCCATCAGAAAATAAACAGCGACGGCACGCCTGATCGTTAGCGCGGTTCCGGCCGAAATCGGTCGGTTTTATTGAGTATAAGCGAAGCCTTTCCGAGCTTGGACTATGATCTTGGCTTTTTAATGACTGCAATTTTCGGCTTTTGGTTTCTGCGGTCTGACCTTCTTACGGAGCGCCGCACTGCTGTTTGTCCTGCAATGATAATAGGTCGGCGATTGCAAATGAAAGTTTTGTCAAGTTGCTGTCACGGTCACTGCTGGTCGTCTCCATATTCGTCCATGTATTCGAAGCGTCGAATATTGGAGATTCTGTCACCACAGCAGTGTCAAACCGATGTTTTGTCCACAACACGCATGCTTTTGTCACCTAAAGCAAAAGTCATAGGCCGTCAAGCCGCATAGTGGCGGTTTATAGAATCTTGTTTAGTTTTCCGCTGGCTGGAATGCAATTAGTTCAATAGAGAGCGATTCCTCCGTTTGCCTGTTTACGGTGTTCGTGTTATTAGTGAAATCAAAGACCTCAATGCGTTTGGGCATCACTGCGCTGTGGTGGTTATACGCAAAGCGACGCTCAACCGTTCAAATGTGGAC
Source organism: Ciona robusta (assembly GCF_009617815.1). Taxonomy (NCBI): domain Eukaryota; kingdom Metazoa; phylum Chordata; class Ascidiacea; order Phlebobranchia; family Cionidae; genus Ciona; species Ciona robusta. The sequence goes on along the minus strand of NC_143242.1, from coordinate 5,881,532 downwards.
AAAACAAAATCGTTTCTTCTGCAAATGGGAGCGGTCGTCAAACGGCGACGAAAATCTGGAAATTGAAGCTCTGTCTTTGTTTTCGTAAATCGTCAGAAACTGGTAACTACATACTCGCAGTGCATGCATGACCAAGTGCTCGGGGGAAGCCGGAGAATTGAAAGCTCTGCCGGTACGCAAGGTATTTCGGCAAATCTGATACAGTTACGAACGTCAAAGGGGAAAAGGCCGAGTTACTCTAATATCAAACGGCGATCCTGGAATTCGGTGACGTATACACAATTGGTTCTTAATATCCTTAATGACCCCACCACAATAGAATCTGATCCCAAAACATTGTCCAATAAGGGTGCAGGGTCAACAAGAGATCTCCAGGTTACAGAGTGATCATCGTAATCGGATTTTCAGGACATTTTTGGCAACATTCCCACGACGCTGAGTGTTGCAGCTACTCTGCAGAAAAAAGCATCAATTGCAGCAATGAAATAGCTTTGGCAATTTGTAAAGTGTGAAACCTTCTCGTTAAAGTTTATCCAAATATTTTTACCGAAAAGAAAATATCGTACTTTCCACGTTAACGGCATGAGTTTCATGTTAAGAGGCTTTTAACAAACAAACCAGATCTGTGAAAGCCTTCTCTCCTTTACCGTTCACGATAATAGACTTTTACCTATTTTTGGAATTGCCAAACAACACGAGCCTTTGAACAGCGCTATCTTTAAGCCTGGTGTACACGCGACAAGGCTTGGGAATCACACAAGGGTCGGAAAACGACAATTCATCATGAGTCTGGTCGCCCCTTATCTTAATTTGCGCGTCCGTTGGTTTTGAAGTACAGCGTACTCTTCTACGTCACGAACCTGACCAGATAACACAACAAGAGTGCAGGATTTCATTTAATACATAGCTATAGTTAACCAGCTTCAGCGTTTGGTTAAATCCTGTTGCATTTGCTATGCAAATAATTCTCTTTGGGATGAGCATTTTGTCATCTCTGTTTGCTAATACTCTCCAATAATTTATAACAGATTGTTGCATATCTTGAGTGTTATAATATACACTTTGTTCGAGTGGTCCATGTTTTTCATGCAACCAAACCAACGGAAACTGTTATAGATAGCTTAATCTGAACCGTTGCAGTTCAAACACTTTTCAAGCTGCTTCTGTCAGGGTCGATAAAATTGTTCGCTTTAATTAACGTTTGCCACGAGGCTCAGGCCCTATCGCATGAACCGCTTTTGATAACCGAGATCGACGTCCCGCAATCTTCAGCTTACGTTCGTTGGTGATAAATCTGAAAGATACGAGTGTTGTTGGACCACCGGCTGTTATTAATTATAAGCAATTGAAGTGGTGGTTAGGCCTGAACCCTTGACGTTGTCTGAAGCTTTGCAAAGTGTTGTGTTTTCAGGTGTGATAAGTCAGCAGAGCAAGCGGTTCTCCGATTTACCCCCTACAGCCTACATATTCATGCGAAGGGAAGTTAAAAATTAATTGCAAACAATGTTTTTCGAGACTTAAGTCTATAAATACGTGACTTGGAAAGGAATACACCTTCTGTAAACTTAGGGGATGGTTTTCAAATTGTATGTGTTCGTTAAGTGTATACAATGTAGTAAGATAAGAGTACACGAACACACCTTTTACCGTTAATGTACCGACAAAGGAAGCAAAATCCCATAACTCTTGGCAAGCAAAAACGACATAAAATCTCAATCTTCAAGAGTCATTTTTCGTCCAGCGCGAAACAAAAGGAAAACAAGTTTTATGTTTCTGAGTTGTTTGACCCGAAACGCCCCCCGCACAGCGGTCGTGTTTAAACCATCACCAACAGTGAACAGAATCAAGTGCATTTCACTGCTTTGTTTACTTTCCCACTATTTACCCCCCAAGTAGCAATATTAGCAGTGCAAAGTTGTTGGAACTTTTGGGCAACCCGCCCACGATGTATAAGCATCAAACAGATGAACGAAGGGATTCTCCCGTACACTAAATCTGCGCACTTTTTCTGGCGTGAATCTGGGCCCTTTTTCGTCTCGACAAGCGGGCAAACGTTAAGCGACCGTGGGAAAAGTGTAGCTTAAATTCGAGTCGCAATTACCGAAGCCGCACATTCGCTTAGACACAGCTGATAGAGACAAGTACCCAACAAGACAAGTAAAAACAAAATGTACGCTACAAGACATTGTACGGTTTCTCGTTCTATGCTTCTACCAGTCGTACTTTCGATTCTGCTAATTCATCTGGAGATCACGCATGCTGTTGCACCAAAGCTCACTAAGCGACAATCCGGTAAGTCATCTTCCGTTTTTGTTAATTTAAAAATAAAAAAATGCGTGTGTTTTCTTATAATATCTGCAAACTGAGTGATTTTCTTGCTTAAAACAATTTTTTTACACCCCGCCGGTTTTAGTTTAACTGTAGACGATGCGCTGGCGTTTGATCGATGATGTGTCATAAATAGAAGCTACTGTCGTGACCGACGCGCCTTTTTGCTACAAGTCTTTGAAATGGCATATACACATCCAAATAAGTGATTAAGACACAAAGCCGTAGCCTCCTAGGTGTAGTTTCCAGGGCGTTTTCCTGAATTCTCACATGTTATGCGGTCGGCAAACAAGAAAACTTCCATTTGAAGTGTTTCGTAAACCCATACACGCCTTGGGTGCGCTACTGTACTCTAAATGGCATTTCCGTGTCGGTTCTTGTCGTGAGCTTATTTACATTGATTTCTTCTAACGCTATTATCACAAATTGAATTATTTTACCCCTGGCAGTCTGGAAAAATTGTCGACTGCTGGGCCGGGAAAATTTAAATATAGATTGTGGGTAGTCTAATTCGTTAATAAGCATCGTAAATAACATTAATTAATTGCTTTTGTTTTTGGATCTTTCCAGCCGGTATCGTTCGATGCGTCAAAGCAAGCAATGTACTTGGTTGTGGAACTTTCGAATGCTTGAAGAGAACTGACCGTTGCAAGTTAGGGGGACTCGCACTTCTGTGTTCGAAATTTCAACGGAAAACATCGAACTTTAATCAATTGGTAAGTTAGTCTCGGAAGTAGTATGAGTTAATTTACAAATTAAACGACCAGCGCTATCTCACGAAACGATAAAAATACGATTTAAAAATTGTACCAGCGCAAAGCGACGTCTGATTATATTTACTCCTATTGATGGCGTTGGCACAACTTTGTAGGCTTTTAGTGCGCCAATGGTTGTCAAAACGTTCAAAATCGCGTTAACCGTGGGATACTGTGCCTGCAGCAGGGACATGGAGCGCTCAGTTCCGTTGCATGGGCGCAATATCTTTCTTTGTTTATTTACTACTTGTTCTATCAGATTTGATGAGACACAGACGCCCTCTGTGCCCGCGGATGCGATAAGTCTGTTGCCATCACAACGGCGCGTCCGCCGCTTTAATTCAGGCCGACTTTCGCGTCCGGTTCAGCGCAATGCTGCGGTGCTGGCTCGGACAGTTTGTTACGCTAATTAAAAATAAGTCTGGATGAGAGCCACCGCGATTAAGATTCTCATAGCACAGGTGCTGATTCGAACCCAAGAACACACGCACACAGTGGTAATGTGATTCCCTTCTCAACATCTTGGTTATTACGGAAGCGGTTTAAACTTACTCCGGACATTTGCAGAGTGATATTACTTTCGCGGTCGGCGGACGACAAATTCTTCCATCGTTCGCTTGTTTTCGAAACAAACGAACGCCCGGTTACCTGTGACATCATACTCTATAAATAAAGTGCGGTGTGTTTACGAACGTTTAAGCTTAAACGTGAAGTTTCATTATAGCGTATATGAAATAAGCAAACTTGTTATTCCAAACCGAGTGCTTGTAATTTTAACACAGAGAAGTCGAAAACAGCAGCAAACATGCGGAGTATTAAGCGGCTACAAGCCACCGTGGTTGCACCTGTCGTATATCCCTGTCCGGTCCTTCGTAGTTTTCCTTGGTTAGCACGTTCAGTACACTAACCAGATTAATATGATAACTTCCGACAAAGCAGATCACCCGGCGGCAACGATACGCCAACGTAACACAACGCTAAGCTTCAAAAGAATGTAAACAGAGACCTGTCATCAGATGTGGGGCGTCGACTCTGTCACAGGGTGGAGTAGCTATTCGACCCTGGAACATAGAACACCTTCCGCACGTAATTTAAACGAGTATTTGGCGTGACCATCGTTTTGGTATCCAGTAGCATGCTATTGGCGTTTGTGCGCGTGCCCCGTGCCCTCAAATCGGTAGAACCAAAGTCAGCTGTCACATAATATACGCTTGATTTTGCAAAAAATCGTATCGCCACGGTCGTGCATTGAACCGAATCAATGTCAAAGTTATTGCGGAAAATATATTTTTCGCACGTGAGACTTTAATTTGCAAGCTGTATATATCACAGCTAAGTAAATTTTTCTAGATTTAAATTTATATTTTTAGTTTTAGTAAGAACACGCTTGATCAAAATATATTTCAAATTCAAATATTTATACAACCTTGTCGCATTTTTAACCAAACCATAAAGCGGTAAAAATTGTTTTCCTAAAATCTCTTTGACATTAAATTAAGTTAGATCTTAAATCAGTTCTTGTTTTTCAGGGGCGAACGTTTACGAAACAGTCACTGCGATGCATGGCCACACAGATCAAGTCGGATTTCCAGCGCGCTGGTCGCCAGTGTTCCCAGATCGAAAACTTCGTTTCTCGTGTCCAGGCTGATTGCTATCGCTCCAACAATGTTTGTCGGGCTGCTATGTCAAACTATAAACATTTTAAACAGATTCTTTTGCCCAAAGATATTTTAACATCAAGGTAAGAACGAGATTTTTTTAATAAAATACAATGATATAAATCTTATTGTTTTAATTGTAATACATTTCTATATAACTACGCTTAATATTTCCCAGGTCTTTCCTGCAAATGTTTCAAAGCATACTAAGCTGTGGTGAAGCTGTAACGTTGAAATTTCGCGACACGGTCACTTCTGCGTTGGGACAATCTTTCCTCTCAATGTTGAACTACCTGCAGAAGGGTGCAACTTCTCCGCTAATTGAAATTCTGGGCCAAGAATGGGTTGGCTCGGCCCAGTTCCGAGCGATCGAAAACGAGGTCCCTGGAAGTTCGCCAAGACAAAGCTAAACACTAATCTAACTTTTCAACATATTTATTGCGATTTTGAACTTTTCTTACGTGGTCTACCCGGTGTTTTGACTGTATGTGTCATACTCGGATTACTCCGTGATTGTAACGTGAAGGTATGAAGACTTCCAAATAAATTTCTTTCCTTCTGCTTCCATGTTGTACAAAACGTTTAACATTTTATATTTTCCTGCTTGCTGTGCAAATAAATTACATTAATGTTGTAACTTCAGTGATTTATCAAATCTGACAGAAAAAGGTATCTGAAAAAAGAGAGCCAAGCAGAAGTAAATGGGCACGTACCGTATAAAAACAATGTTTATTCTCACAAAGCGACGCAACTATAAGAGTTCTTGAAAAATTAAAACTTGTCCATAACTGCTGGCGTATGACAGGTGTTTGATTCGTTCTGTTTATCGCAACTCTTAAAATGAACGTTAAGTTTTCGTTAACATACATGATTTAAACAAGTACAAATAATAAATCAATTATAACAATACAAAATGATTTATTCGGAACAGTTTTAATATGAAACTCATAAAAAGTTTCGTGCTCCCTGTTAAGCTAAAACATTTGTAAATTATTAACTTATAACTTGATTGTAACATTATGTGTAAGTTGTACAAATCTAAACTATTCCTAAGAGGAGTAAGAATACGCTTGAAAGTTGTATTTCGTAAATATGTTGCCGTGTTTATAGTTGACTATGAAATCGCTGTGCTATACTATATAAAAGCTGCATGACAAATACACGGACTGAAACGAAAGTGATTTTTAAAGGTTGTAATATATTGTATGGTGGGTGTAAACGCTTGGATGTCACATTTGTGTGAAATTAACTATAATACGTGGCGTTAATGCGAACATTATATTTTACGATGTTGAACGCTTTGTATTTATTTAGAAGGTGATTCACGGTTTATTTATTTGACGGTAAACAATATAGTGAAACTGGTTAAGTAGACAAACAACCGTAAAGCTTGATAACTTAACCGACGAACTAAGAGGAATCATTCTTACTCCAATAGTTGTGTAGAAGATCACGTATATGTTGTCTGTCTGATATACATGTTACATTTTATGTGTTAGATTGAAGTAAAAGATTTTAGTAGAAAAATTAGACAGTTTTTTAAAAATGGAGAAAAACGAAACAGTTTCTGTTGAAACCGAAACTTGTTCAGCCGAAAATGAACAGACTGCTGAAGCAGAAAACGGAAAAGAGGAATTATTTGTTAGTCGTGTTAAGGTAAGTGTTGTATGTTGTTTTTTGTTCAAGCAATATTATAATCATACTTGGTTTATCCTTCAGTATGAAGCACAGGAAGTAAAACTGAACGAAACATTGGAAAGGCTGCGTCGTTATGAAGAAAGTAAGTTCACTTACTTATCTTATTACCCATGTTGTTAGGACAGTTTTATACGATTTGTGATTTAACTTTTAATTATTGCCACTGTTGAGTTCCTGTTGTAAAGAGTTAAAACAACTGATTGATGAGTATGAGCCTTATAACACTTTCAATACATTTTGTCCTACGAGGGGCAGCAGTATAGAATTAGAGCGCTTCAATAGGGTAGGGGCGATAGCTCGACACTGCCACCATTGCGGGCGTATGCTTTCTTAGGTACGTCACAACTGCTCCAACACAGTGGGACCATAATGGGTCGCCTAAATTGATTGTCAGCCAAAATATAAATATGGAAAAGTATCACCCGCACAGTATCGCGTATGGGTTTCACTTGCAAGAGTGTATATAACGTTAATCCCTATTTCCCCGCCACGCGTGGATTAATAAGTAACAATCATCCAATCCCTTACATATAGAAATGTTGATATGCCCAACTTTTAAGGGGCATTGATCTGACTTGACATAGTTCAACAAATGATTCACTATTATTACACTGAAAGTGTGTTATATAACTTTTGCAAATTTTATGTTTTATTATATTTGATTTATATAACCACATTAAATTACGTAAAGTGACGGGCGAGATCGAACAAGAATTCAACGAAATGCAGAATTCCCTCACAAGAGAACGAATGAAGAGTGAAAAAGCGATGACAATTGCTGCGAAAGTCTACAAACAAAATACCGCTTTAAGAGTAAGTCAAACATAGCAAAATAAATTAAAAGTTTCATGTACATTTATACATACAAAAACATAAGTATCAGACTTCGTAAAGATTGATATACATGACCGATTTTTAATTTAAATCGTCATGTGTTGAACAAAGAGTATAATGTTGGGGTCTTCGTAACGACGTAACCAAACACGTATTAAAAGTAACACTCACGTTACTTTTAGCTGATTCTCAAACACGTACTTGTGCCTTTACCTGAAGATTAGTTAAATATTAAACGAATGTCCCCAGTTCTATGTATTATAGTTACAGTCCAAGACAACAACTTTATTAGTTCAAGGAATCCAGTTTCCTTCTGTGACACTTGTGTTCAAATATAAACTTTGTATGGATTGACAGATAAACGAAGCAACCTTAATATTTGGGTACGTGTCAATAAGCAAAGGCACTTTATTTGTGAGGGACAATATGATCGGCCAGAGGCACTTATGCAGTTTTTCCACATTTTTGGGTAATGTTTTATAAATAGCCTTACGACGCAAAGACAACAATTCATGATTAATTTTGTATAAATTTCTGACTTGCTAATGTTTACAGAAACGAACTTCTCGTTTGAGTGAGCGTAGTCATCGTCACCAGAAGTGGGCGGAAGAGAGTCAGATATCTCAACTTTCGGTTCCGAACGAAATTGATGAGAACTCGGTTGATGACGTCAGCTTGGGGACGGATATTGTGAGCCAAGAGATTGAAGATATGAAAACAGGTTGGGGGAACATGGGACACCTTTAACACATATTATCCAAGTACCCTGGTGTTTTAAACAATTAACAACAGTCTATGGGAGTCGTGAGGATACGGTTTTATATTTTATTTGTTTACTACTAAATGGGACGAGAAAATATAGTTAAAATGTGTTCCATCATCTCCCACTCTATACTGTATTAGAAATACCTTTGCTTCTACAGTACTGCGGGGTAAGATAGATACCGTTAGTACATAATATTCTAATGTTTATAAAAATTAATAACGAGTGAGGATACGGTTACAGAGCATAGGTTATAAATTGGGACTCATTTTCACCTACTGTATATCGGAAATCATTGTGGCTTGGTTTACTGTCACATAGCCAGGAATCGATAATGCTCGTATTTATACAGTTATACCAATATATCTGTTGATTTAAATAGATTTATATTATTTTAGGTAACTCTGCCGAACAACAGCTGGAAGAGGCAAGGAACGAAATTTCACACTTGCAAACACAGGTTAGTGGTAAATATGTTTATCATGAAAAGGTTGCAAATCACTTTTTGATATATATATGAATTCTATAGAAGTAAAATGGTCAAAAAGTCCTGTACACGTAACAAAAAATCAGTATTTCAAATCAGAAAAAATATTTAAAACAGCATAATTACTTCTTATTTTGAGCAATATAAATTTAAATTTTAATAAAAATAATTAGTTTACACAACAATATGTTTTTTAAATTTGCAAACCGAATACAAAAAAATCACTTTAAAACAGAACAATTACTTCTTTTAAGCAGTATAAAATTGGAATTTTATAAAAAAAATCATTTACATTATATTTTAAAAAACATTTTTTTTTTTAATTTGGAAACCGAATTAAAAAATTCACTTTAAAAGAATACAATTACTTGTTTGAACAATTTAAAACTAACATTTCATTACAAAATATCGTTTACATTAGTTTGTACAACATTTTTTTTTTAAATTTGCAAACCGAATTCAAAACAAATTTTTCGGTAAAACAGTACATCTAGTTTCTGGTTTTAAGACAGAAGAACGGTTATCATAATTGTGTTAATATTGTAACGTTTTATATCTCGTATTGGCAATCGGCCCGTGCACGCGATACCACAACCAAGGGGAAACTGAATGTCACTTAACAAAACCATGCGATCGACTCTTAAAAACACAACGGTTCACGCAAAACATAAAGATCATGAAAATACAAAACAGTAAAGTACCATACGAACACATTATTACAACATATCATTACAATATTCCTAATTTACTGCCAAGTGGAAAGTTAAAATTGAAAAAAACATGTGTCTTACCCCAACCTAATATACTTATTTCTTATTGCTAAAATATTTTTGTAGTGGCACGAGGTGGACAATAAATTACAGACGATGATTGACGAAAACGAAAAATTAAAAGAAGCGATTCAAGTTCACCAAGAAGGTAGGTTTTGATAAGCTACAATATTCTTATAACTCCAACCACACTTCTAGGGTGTACACCACCATACGCCTTTATGTATATATAGTAGGGCGGGGAAGATGGATGTCGTTAACACGTAATATCCGATGTTTATAAATTAATGGTTTATGGGCCAATTCAGGTAAAACGTTAAGTTCTCAAAAACCTGGCATGCGTCGCCGTATGACTTTACCAATTAAAAAGATATATTAGAAAAATTTTAGGCTCAGAAAAAATTGACTTTTGTAGCAAAACGGACTACGCTTAGTAGTAACATTCTGTGGTTATCATTTCAAGGAACAAAGAAATATTGTTCGTGGCAAACATTATTTATTTTTATGCAGCGGAAACTGCAGCAGCATTAGAGCTTGAGAGTCTGATGAATAAACTGGATCTTGAATATCAAGTGAGAAAACGAGCAGAAACATTGGCAGCAAAGATGTACGGGGAAAATAAATCGTGGCAGGTTGGATCATGAGAAAAAAAACTATTTTTGTATCCATGTTTTGTCTTTTTTTTAAACTTTTTTTTGTTCATGTTTCGTCCATGTTGTGTCTATGTTCTAAAATATATTTTAGAAACTTTTTTCATTGTTTGTCTACGATTTTTTATTTATTTTTTCCTTGTTTTATCCACGTTTTGTTATCTTGAGATAGCTATATCCAACCAACGTTTTACTGTTTCTTATTAGAAACAAAGCGTGATGCGAAAGAAGAGTGATGGTAGAGATAGTGATGCAAAAGAGAAGGCGCTCAATGATGCTCTGGAGGAAGTGAAACGATTGAGTGAAGAACTCGAAGAGGAAAAAATATTGAACCAGCAAAAAGTTAGTTGGGTTAAAGTAAATCGGTTTGTTGTTAATTACACCAAGTGTAACCTTAAAACATGTAGGTGCCATTTGGTGTCTATGCAGGTATACATCAGTCGCATGATTTACATTATCTCACGACTCCCATATATGCAGGTATACAGTCGCATGCAGGTATACTGTCGCATGTTTTACATACCCTCATGACTCCCATAGACCGTTGTTAATTGTTTAAAGCACAATTAGGATATTTGGATATTATGTACTAAAGGAGTCCCGTCTTCCCCAACCCTATAATTAAGTTTTGAACTAACTTTTACAGATTGAAGAGTTACAAGAAATAATCGACTCTTCATCTGATCGTCAAGACGAAGTTGATGAGCTAAAGAGGAGAGAAGACCAACTTTTGTTCAAGCTTCGGGATGTTACAAATGAGAAAGACCTTCTCATAAAGAAGTGTAACCAATTGGAAGATGATCTAGTAAAAGCGAAGAGGCAACCTCGATCTTTACGACCTGCTCCCCCTCCTCCTAACATTCCTCCTCCCACTCCCATCCCTGCGCCTCCCCCTCCTCCTGGTGTTGCTTCAAACGGAAAGAGTTTAGATCCACTAAGGTAGAATAATTTTCTTGAATTCACAAATTAAATTTGTACCTATTTATTCTGGCGATGGAGTTTTAACACCGGTATCCCATTTTATACCTTGCTAGTAATTGTAGAAGTGAATTAGTATGCGATTGTTTTAGTTCTTGCACTGCTGAAATTTGTAAGATCTATTATTGAGTATTGGGTTAGAGTTAGACCTATAACGCTTGCGCTTTGTTCAAGACCAATTAAACCCACAATGTTAAACCAACGCGGTATCCTTGAACATGAAGCGTTCAGCACTTTGTAGTTAATTTTTCTTGTTTTTTTTTATTATCTAACAACCTTGCAATTTGGATGCGCAAAACAATGTTTAAACATAACAATAAGTATTAAATTCTTGTTCCAGTAAATTAAAACAACTCGTCTACCAACGAAAAGCTGCAAGGGGAGCTCTCGGCGGTAAGAAAGTGAACCCAAACGAACGTAAGCAGGTCACACACGGGCTGATGGTGTACGCAGATGCCATGGATGAAATGATGCAACGAATCAAGACTGGCAACGTCGGACTGAAGAAAGTTCGACGCTACAGTGAAATACCTGAAGGGGGTGATTATAAAGAAACGGAAAAATATGGAACCCTTGGCCCGTCAGCATCGGGACAGTTTAATGACGGACTGGATGACTTAAAAGAGGGCGACGTTTTCTCTGCTCTGAGAAAGGGCTTGAAACCGCCAGGCACCAACACCTTGGGCGTTAGCGGAAGAAAGACATCGGAGCCAGCAGTACCGATGCACATACGCCAACAACTTCGCAAATTACACACAACAGATTCGGATGATATGGAACTTGAGCAAAGTAATGAGGTAAAAACGTTTACTCAGAAAGTCATTAAAATTTCTACACCGACAGCATATCGTGTATAGGCCCTATAAAGCTGGTTGGTAACCCTTTCCAATTAATAAGATACACGACCAATTTAGTTTGCGTCAAGATTTTAAAAAGTTGTTGTTTACCTGAAACAGACAAATATATTTCTAATTTCAAAAATAGATTTGCTTATATTTATTCTGTTGTTTTTCTACGGCATTGTGCCCAGACAAATCAATTCTCCATTCAATTAAAACGCATGCTCTCATAGGGGAATATAGCAGCTGCTATACAGATTTATAGTAGTTTGGATGATTTTGTCTTTGTAAAGTCGGCTCACAAACAAAAACAAATTTTCCAATATTTCAATATTGAAAGCTCATATTTATAGATTTTATTGTATTTTGGGCATTTTTTACATTTTTTCCACCGGTAAAAATATTTCTGTTTTTTTAATCAGATCCACCACATAATTATTTGCATTATTGCAGAACATGCTGCCCCCTTCAAGAGGATTACACCGTAATGTACAATGCAGTGTGCGACACCCGAAAGAAATTTCTCCTGAGCTGCAAAAAATTCTGGATGCCAAACGGGCAAAAGCAAAAAAACAACAGCAAAGCGTGGAAACGGAAGAAAGCTTATAAGAAAAAACATTTTAGCATCGTAATCACTGAAGTGCTAATTTAGACTATAGATATAAACCTTACATATAGCGTTGTACCGTTTATAAGACTTCCGCTACAAATTTTGGGGACCCAAGTTATGTTGACTCCAAAGCGTGCTGTACAGTAGGGTGCGGAAGATATCGTCCAATTTGGTAGTAAACAAAAAGTATTCAAGAATTAGAAAACCGTATCCCCACGACTCCATAGAACCTTGTTAATTGTTTAAAACACGATGTTTGGATATTAAGAGCTATAGGTGTCCCATCTCCCCCACCCTACTATATATTGTTACTTTTAGTATTGTATACCAAGCACTACTATGCATATGAAAAAAAATATGTAAAAGCAAAATTACTTTTAATAATAAGTCGGTCGTGTTTGCAAATGAAAATATGACAAAAGTATGATCATAAAGTCGTATTATTAAACCATGGTTATAATTTTCGAACGATGACGAAAAAAGGTTTCATTTTAAAAAAGAAAATCTAAAAATTCTGCGGCGACCTAACAATTAACCTACTTAGATTTGAACGTCCGTAACAGACAGACGTATCCATGTTGAAGATAACGTTGCGAAATTCCAGTTGCTTACCAACACAAAACAACAAAATGCTTAAATTTTGTGCATGTTTATTTGATTTATGTAGTTTATCATAAAAGAGCACAACAATATGAAAGCAAAGGTGCAGAGCTGCTTGCGCGCTGTGTGCTGCTTCTGCAACTTCATAGTTCAGCAGCAAATTGAGCAAAGACCGCACTGGGCAAGAAAGAAACAAAGAACACTAGAACGAGTGAAACAACAGTGGTGGTGGGGGGGGGGGGCTAAATAAGTATGTCGCATTTGACAACTGAGAGCGGACGGCAGGTATGGAATGATATTGAAGCTGAACGAATTTAGATTTATCAAATTTGTATAAATTTCTACCATCACAGGGAAATTGAATGATTAGTTGTCACAGCTCGATTGAGCAGCGTTCAGCCTTCTAGCGATTCCTTAAGTTTGAACAGTGACGTGGAAATGTTAAAATTGATGGAACTAAGTACCAGAGGTGATAGTAAAACTACACTGTAACCTCGTCTCTGTTGCCTCGAAACTGTAGTCCGTCGTCGCTCGTTAAAATAACACCGGTGGATTTTACCTCCTGCGAGCAAACAGTATCTATGATGTCACAGAGAGCCTTCGTGACGTCAGAGGGGCTGAAAATGGACAGTGTTTCATTGGTTGGTGTGATGTCACCGTCCAAGTTGGATGACGCTTCTTCCGTCACAGAAGACAAAGTGACGTCACAATCCTCGGCGAATACGTCAGGTTTTGTGCTGTCGATGCTCGGCTTTGGTATCGTCCATCCTAATATGGGCATCACCGAGGAGGAGGAGGAGGAGGAAAACGATGAGGAGGAGAAGAGAGAAGAGGAGCAGGTGGTGGTAGGGAGAGATTTGTAAAGAGGAGAGATGGAGTCTTCCTCGTCCATCGGGAAGTTACGGGAGGTATTGGATGCTGCGGGGTGATCAGGGGAGTCTATGAATAGATGGGACATGTTTTGATGATTTTTCACAACTGGAGAATTTCCGACCGATGACCCAGGTGTTGCAGTAAGGACATTGACCATAGGGGTCGACTCTTCCTCGCCGGTGGGTGAAGAGAGACGCTCTTTCACTTCTTCTAATGTCGTGTCGATCACCACCATACGTTGGTGTAGTTCAGGGTTGGATAGCGTGGGCTGTAGTTTGCTGCCGTAGCGGGGTTTTGAGGGACTTTGAAAGTTCGGGTTCGAAAATGACTGAGCGAGTTGGTGAACTCTGCCGGTGGGTGGTTTGGTCGTGCATGACTCGCTACGGGACAGACCGGCCGCTGAGCGGGGTGGGGGAGCTGATAGTAGAGTTATGGGTGATGATGTGAGACTCCGACTTCTTCTACACATAGCAGATTGGTTGGGTGATTCTATGGGCGGAGAAGGCGACACTTCCATATTTTCATCATTGTCGATACTTTTAGACACAGCGAGACTTAGTCGGGATCTTGAGAGGGGTTTGCGGCGTGAAAATAATGGAGATTGGCGTCTGCTTTCTTTCTTTACGGGAACATCACGGTTGATACCGCTTTGTTGGTTGGCTGTCATGCTGCGATTCCGGTACCACGAGTTTAGGCCGCCTCTGTCGCTTTTTACTGAAGAAGAGCGTTTCACAGGCACCGCTTCGGGCGCGGGTGGAGCCCGACGATCAGATGACCAACGACTGGGATTCGAGGGTTCAGATCCCGCGGAGGAGCCACGCCGAGATTGAAACTTCGCAGTCGCTTCGGTGATAGAGTTGACCCATTGCTTACGGTCGTGCTCATCGGCCGCTATGAGAGTATACGATAAACCCAACTCGTCGGATCGAACTCGAAACGCGTATTTAGCTGGGACAAAAAAAAAACGCATTAAAACTTTGCCTAAATATCCCACTAACCAACTGTGACCAACTTGACACTACACATACCTTTATCGCCGCTCAAAATTCCGCCACGAAATGATCCACTCATTCGTCCGCCCTCGTCACCTTCTATAATAAGATGACTGAGTGGTATTGGGCGTCGGTAGACTTGGTATGACTTGTCGTTCCGTGTTACATTGCGTGCAAGCACCAGCACCAGGTCGAATAGAAAGACGTGAAGTTTCTACACAACGAGACAATGTGAACGATTAGCTGACCAAGCTAACGATGGAAAACTTCCTTATGAGACGTGTGAGTCAGTAGTTTGACACGGCTGGTTAAAAATACTCGGCTATGTTTCCTGCTATTGCAAGTTATAGCAATACACGGTGACATATGTAAGTTAAACAAGTTGAAACTATAATTTTGGCACTTCAGTGTTTAATCATTTGCACGCTATATAGCAATGTGCTGTGATTGGTAAAGTAGCTATTTTAACGCCGCTAAAGATGTTTGTTTTAGATAACGGATCTTAAGATACTTGTCTGTCCCAATTTCGGTGCTACGCTCAATTTAACGGATAATGGAACTATGACGTCACAGAGCATGCTTACGTCACTAAAGTAGTGTTAAGACATACCGTGCCACGGGAGCTTTTAAGTTGCCCTGAGCATATGAGGGCACGACTTTCTTCCAATTCTGGGCATTTTTGTTTGTCATCCAAGAAATCCAGTTTACTTAGAACAAATCTAGATTGTCGCTCGCCTGTGAGGTCATCAACTCGCGTTATGACGTCATTAACCATCGTCAGCTGTAAGAAAACATTGATGTGAAAATAGATTCGTAGGTGTTCTTATTTGACTTCAAAAAGCGGAACCTTTGGTTATACAAGCATCTTTTGTAGTGGACGCAGTTTAGGTTTTAATCCGACCTGCGATACGGCGCCGTGATGGCGCTATGAGATCGTAAGGACACTTGAAACAACAAACGAGCGCCGTTTGGTAGCGTATTGCGAGCATAACTTGTTGGGTTTGGTACTCAAAACCGGGTGAATGAAAAATAAACGATATTCTGGGTGGCGAGATTACAGGCTGGGCTAGTTTTGTATCTTAGCGAGAAGAGAGTGGCTCTGAGTAACTCCGGTTTCCAAGGAAAATAAAACACGGAGATTCAATTACACGGCGACTAGATAGCGGTCTACGTTAACGGTGTTACGTAAGATTGCGGCAAAACAGCAGCTTTACATGCGACGGATTGATAAAAAAGATTCCGCCAAGGCTCGGTTAATGGAGTCGGATCGAAGATTTTCAGTTTGAAATCGATGGCACAGAAATAGGCCGAGTAAGGGAGAAATTCACTTTCGTATGCGGAAGCATGAATGTAGAGCCAAGTCACGATGCGTGTTGTACATTGTGCATATAATGTACAAGGGAGAGAAAGGGTACTATGGTACGTGCATTGACCATTGTCCACTCATATCCGGTTGGCAGATGTCCGATTTGGGGATTTTAACATTTCAAGATACGGAGCAACTAATTGGCATATATAACGAATATATACCAATCGAAAAAAAAAGCGTTTATTTTTTAGTATTTCATTCAAAAACGGTCGACCGGTGCCTTGATAAATCAAATAATTGGCCGATTTAGACAAAAGAATCCATAAATCGACCATTACTTCCGTAATATGAACGAAATTTGTATTATAACTCCAGAGTGCCAGCTCTGGTTACGAAAAACGTTTTTCACCTAAGTAATTAAGCGCGGTAGGCCGTTTTAAAGTTTTATTGTCGAGTATAATATAAAATTGTCAAAATTCCCACTGCTGAAGCAAAGATTAAATAATTGCATGCAATAAAAGCGCAAAGCAAGTACTTACCGCTTTTTCAAGCTGTACAGCGTCCGGGTGATCGGATGGAGTCGCTTTGAGAACATTTTTCAACAACAACGGATACTTGACAAGCCGACTGCGTGGTAGGTCGAGGTACGACCACAAGTCGAGCTTGCGACTGAACGGAGATTCGAGGCAACGTTGCAGGAAATCACGAACCCTCGCCTCCTTGTTGACCACAGCATCCAAGGTGCCTTTGGCGTCAGCTTGATTCGCACAATACTCATTATACGGTGTAAGGGTGGGAAACTGGAACAGTATTGGAAAGTTACATTGACTGCAGTTGATACTGATACTACATGGTAAAAAACAACAAAAATATACATTGCACGGCATATTAAACTCACAGACAATACTGTTTTAATTTAAAAACTACTCTTTTCGTATAAGAGTAAAATTTGCAACTAATGCTTCGTCTGCCATGCAGCAAAACATCCTACGTTTTACTTTCATACCAGAAGAGCAGTTTCGAAATGACAATAGTGCACGGTTGCAACAGCACAACGTTTTTCAGTTTCTACTCAAACACGAAGTGCCTAATGCTATTTCGGTAAAAAAGTAAAACTACCGTCTTTCTATGTATGGCAGACAAAACATTGGTTATGTTTCCGATGCTTTAAATTTAAAGTGATTTTACAATATCCTACTGTTATATCACCACACTACAATGACTACGTGCAAACATCTTACCCAGGAAAGAAACACGTGACCGATGGCGTCACATTTTCCATCTGATGTCCTCTCAGCTTCCAGATGCTGGAGAAGATTTTCATGAAGAGGAAGAAGGCAATCCAGTTTCCCGAAGATGCGAGTGACCTCGTCTTCTGTGAGCATCTTAAGAGTCACCATCGAGTCCCTATACGTCTGTCGAGGAAAGAAAACAGTTTTGAAATTATGTTTTTTTTTGTACTTTACGTAGTCACACAGTCGAATATAAATAGACTTAATAACACAAGTTTCACAATTCTCTAATTCATTTAATCATATTATAATTGCACTTGCAAAACGTTTTTGTCGTGTTCCTTATATATGATAGCTACGAAACAGAGTTCTGTATGTGCAAAGTGCAATATATCACTTCGATTTCACATTTTCGGTGCGGTTACTGTGGTTGAAAATCATTCAATTGCCCAACACTAACACTAACAGTATTGGCTGCTAAATTGATTGCAGCAAAAGTATATTGCAGACTGGATGGTCTTACAGTCAAATGGCTATTTAATTAGCACGGCGCTGGTTCCTTGTTGCACCGGTGTGTTATATTTGCCGAAAGCAGGTGCAGCAGACCAGAAGTAGTTTAGCAAAGCATAAGATAATAAACCGTATGTTTATATAGGAAGTCTGCACAGGCGACCCGGTAAAACAGCGTGGGTTTTTGTTTTGATATTGTTTTTTATTTTACCGGTTTCGAAACCAGACGACAAAAACATGTTTTTAAACGGGCAGGGATTAGAACGAAAAGCGTTTTTAAATATTTGGAAATTTTTCTTTGGATTGATTTTTACGTTGCCACAGGGGCATACGGTTTAAGTCCAAGCTGCCCTAATACTTTAAAATGTGTTTTAATGTTAAAAAGTATTTATACACGAAAATACCACATGTGGCAATTCTAGCAGAGTAAATATTAAACGAATTAACAAAATAATACAACGGTTTAAATTACCTGTTTAGCCATGCGCAGGTCGTCCACTAAGTCACATTCACCCTGATAAAGTTCGAAAATCGTTTCCTGTCGTTTTAATTCGGCTTCTTCTACCCCGCGATGATCGAATGTCTCACACCACAGTTTACTGCGACGGTTTTTCGTTACACTGCCGCTGTTGTTACGTTTTCCCGGTGTACTGCCCGATGAGGGAGTCGAACCCGCAGCCCCTGTGTTTTGTTGACTGCCGGGTGGTCTGTACGGCTTGAAGGATGGAGCTGGAGACTCTTTAAAACTTGAAGAGCGCTGTGACAATATGGAAATGTTAAAATTGGTATACATATGATACGCTATGGTAAATACTACTAGAGCAAGTTATAACAAAAATATTTTTTACGTATTTAGAATATTTAAACAATTTCCCTACATAACAACGGTCAATATCTGTCCAGCTGATATTAATTTCCAAACTACCAATGACTAATGCAACGACACACTTTATTCAAAGTACAACCTATTTAATATCATGTTCACCTCTCGTGCAGTAACAGCACTTGGTACAGTAGGAAGTTTATGAATCGTCATAATTTTGCTCGATTTTTGCCAATAACTGTCGACTTTACGTGCTAGCGACCCGCTACACAGTGTACGGGCACGGTCACGCATTTATAATTAAAGTTAAGCAAGTCTGCAACAAAAACTTTCGTCCATAAACAGCTAGCTTGAAACTAAACAATATTCGAACGAATTTCACTAAATTTCTCGGTTATAAAATACACCTTAAAGGTATGCGACAACTGAAAACGTGACGCACGGCTTCGGACCGAAATACCAACTCGTTTTTTCTACGTGGGTCTTGCAGCAGCAACACTACTGTACGCACAAATTAATTCGCTCAGATATTTTTGGCACCATCGGTCAACATATTAGTAATACCATGCCACAAATGAGCTCAACTAAAGTAACATCACGTTGGTGGTTACAGTTATTAAAACGACTTTAAATTGGTGGGCTGTTCCTGTACGTAATAACGACTAAAACTGACTTAACCTTTTAATAAAGTGACGCTGAATAGTAATGCAGACTAATATAAGGACTGTATCTTGAAAATGTTGTTTTGCTGACTGAAACAAATCCAATTGCCCGGCACATTCCCTCACAGGCGAGTAGCGATAACGTCTGCCAAACAACCAGCACTTCGAGTCACTGGAAGTTCCGATTGTTAATTGGCACGCGGACGCAAATTGACAATTCGGCTTAAATTGAAGCGGCCTGGCGCAGTGGTGCCAGTTAGTAAACTGGTTACTAAAACGCGGCGGCCCAGCAACGTATCTGGAAACACTGAGGAAGCTGCCTTCCCATTCACGCAGTTAACAAAGTCGCATCGTAGTCTGGCAGTTCGGTTGCGTCCGATGGAATGCCTTGTACGGTGTATGGAGAAAAGCGCTTATTAATGAATACGACGTTTTTTCTCGACGACGGAAGGGCAAAGGCGAGTAATTTCAAACGAGACAAAATACCGCGGTCAGTATCGACAACCATATAATCCTTTAACTATTGATTTAAGCATATAGCGCGGTTAAAGGACATAGCAGTGGCAGGCCACAATAAGGACAATGATGCGAAAGACAATTGCTGGGTGTTTACCAGTTAATGGGAGAAGCATCACTGTTACTAGCGTTACTGTAGCTACTTTTAGGTTATTTTCTGTTGACCTTTTGTTTTTGAAGTATTATGCGCTGTATATATAGAAAAACGAATGAATTTATTTAATTATATGTTACACGAACATTGTAATTACTAATTTACAAAAATCAAGAGCCCTTGAATTACTGTAAACACATAAAACATACACAATCTGCTATTCTGCTGCACATGCTTTTATATTTTTGTATTTAAAAAAAAAAAAAACACTGACGTTTTGCTATAGAATATTCTTCACATAAAATTCGCTGTTGAAAATATACTTTAACATTTTTTTCGTTTTTATGTTTTCTTGGAAACTACAATTACGAACTATACGTCACTGCAGTAGGAGGTATAACGCAACCAAGAACCAACTATTGATAGAATTTAATCAAAAAATAATTCCGTACGCGAAAAATCGACCAACGCCACTAATGTGTTGAGTGTTAAACATGTGTGTGGTGTGTAGCTTTAACTATGAGCAAAGTTATGCAAATGCGCAAATATTTTCTGTTTACTACCAAAGAGGACGACAAGGGAGAATGAAAACATGTCCCAACTTACCCCACCCTGTTATA
The DNA here is from genome assembly GCF_009617815.1 of Ciona robusta. NCBI lineage: Eukaryota > Metazoa > Chordata > Ascidiacea > Phlebobranchia > Cionidae > Ciona > Ciona robusta. The sequence goes on along the minus strand of NC_143242.1, from coordinate 5,860,931 downwards.
TGTATATGTGAATTTATTTTATTTTATATAAACCCTAATCTTTAACATCAAAGCGCTGAACACTGAATGTGGTATTGGTTTTGTCAGAATGGAGTCTGGCAGAGATGCAAATCGCTGAGCAAATGAAGTCTGTTCTTCTACACACCGCGTGGTGAGACTATTTAATTCGCCTTACTACTACTCGGCGCTAGAGAGACAACTACACGCTGTTTGACCATAAAAAAGAAATAGTTTATACAGCGCGACACAAATGAATAGACTTCAATACTAAAATTGAATTGTTAGTCAAATACTGTGTAAACTCTTTGATATAGCATCGGAAATGTAAAGTTTTTCACCGGAAAATGCCTCTTTAGTGACGGAATCGAACATAAACCGATTTCTGTTCACTTTGTTTAAGTTTGTTACATTATTGTTCACTGCTTACCTGGAGTTTGGTTCTGCTTGGCTTTCCTGGGGAAATGAGGTTGGCAATGGAAGCAACGGACTTCCTCAGGGTTTTCACGCGCTTTGAGCTTGGTTCCTGTTGCAAATAGATTCGAATTATAATACATTGATCTGCATATAGGTCAAACTTCAAATACGATCATAATTAGTGCAGTGCAATAGTTAGTAATATATAACGGAAGTACGTCAAAAATGCCCGATTGAGCTAAAGACATTGTAATATTGAATTAAAAGGTAATACGAGTTCTGTATGTGCAGCATGCCGTATTGTCGCGTAAGATGTGAACTAGCCGCAAAAGTAAAATTTGTAGATTTTTTGTAAGAGTTTTTCGTTTTGATGAAACACCATAATGGTATAAACTGATCAAAGCATTAATTTTCAATTTTGGTCACGCGATATTGGAGAGCTTTTCACTTGACGTGCGATGGTAATAATACTATAGTTCTGGCAGAAGAAACCACATTTTCGTCAAAAACGTCTTTCCACTTTGAAACAAAAACCGCGGAGCATACGGATGGCGTCTGTTCAGTTGGCGAGCTGGGCTGCGGTGAAATTCCCAAGCGAATCCGGACTGCACTTACGTGTGCAAGATGCGCAGTTGCTTAGGTTCGAATTTGCGCTTCTAAACTACGCCCTACGCGGATCTGGCCCTGTTACTCGAAAGAGGGCTCTATGTGGTAGGCTGTGGATGTGACGTGCTGTGAGCAGCCGTGGGACTTACGCGTTACCGGTCCCGTATATTTTGGAAGCAAAAACGCCCCAAGAGGCTTAATTACCATGTTGGCATATACAGAGTATGGGCGGGACAATGGGGTCAGCTGTTGTGCTATGGTGACAATACAATGATACGACGTTTTATTACTAAGAAGAGGAAGTTCAGTGTGCTGGGAACTAAACCAGAAACAATATTTCTCTTTTGGCGGTAATTACATGAGAAGTTAGCTACTATAAAGTGATGGTAAACTATGTTCAAACAAAACCGGGCTTTTTACACAAAACGGCAGCTGTGTAACGACTGCCGATTGCTACCAATGGATCTTGAGAACAAAGCAAGACCCAGCGCCGGTCGTCATAAAATCATTTGGCGTCTCGAAGTCTCGCACCGGCGACGAATACGCGAGGTAACGAGCTTGATTGGAAAGCGTTGCTGTAAATTGCACCGTTGGGCGACACGACTCAGTCAAATGGTCACAACTAATTGTAGTTGTAAGTCTTGGACGGCCAGCTTTGCTCTCATAAGGGAAACCAGTTCGTGTCAGTGATACTACACTGGTTAAAACATACAACACATGCGCAATAACCAGGGTAGTAATTGATGATAAAACGATGTCCAATTTGACCCTATCGTGCAGTAGAGCATAAGTTATTTCAGTGCGATTGTATTTTTATTTGCTAGAAAAGCCTAAAATACGTTAACTCACTTCTAAATATAATAATGCGTTCTAAAACAGACCCACAAGCCGACATGAATCATGTAATGAAAGTGTAACAAACTTTTACAACACTGGATGAGTAAAATCAAAACAGAATAACAACTGGGCGACTTTAGTACAAATATGATGCGTGTGGAAAATGTACCAGCACCCACATTCATTCTGGGCAATTGTCAAACGAGGCAAACATTCCACGAAGCGTCATAAATGCCAGAAATGACGTCAAGTCAAGTCAGTAGTTAAATTGGTGGGCGAGTTGAAATATTAGTTTACCGCAAACTCCACGATCGTACGTCAAGAAATTCGCCGTGACAATGCGGTTTCTTTGACGATCCGTAAAGGAATAAGGCGATGCCAAGACAATGGTAATTTATATGTCAACTGCTACATTTGGAACACGAACAGCCGAATAGCAACCTTTAAGATTATGTCCACAATTGTAACCACAAGAGACATGAACGACCGTACTATGCTGTGTTAATAAAAGTTTGATCAAATAAGCTATTACGTAAGAGGCCAAACGAGTAATGCGTACACAGACTTGTTCTGCTGCTCCAAATAGGTCGAATTATGTCATTACCCCGTCGGCTACGATAGCGCACGCAGTGACGAAGGTGGATAATAAGAGCGACGTACGTTTTAAAACCACCTACGCGTCGTTAAAGAGAATAATATTCTTGGATGACATTTCATACTCAGCGACTAAAAAGATTTCCAAGCATTTAGGGAACAAACAAAACTGGATTACGGACTTTACACGATTTATTAACTTTCTTATAACGCTTTAGTGACATTTTTGGTAAACGCTGTATTTGCAGTATATTTGGATTAGGCTGTTTTAGGCTATTTTGGAGGAATATAAGTCGTACAAGTCTAGTTTTAAATTTGCGAGTGTCTGTATAACCCTTTGCTAAATATTTCATGATGTAAAAAGCTCACATTCAATTGTGGAATATATCGTTCAAACACAACAAAAATGTGACAAAAACATATCATACTGAAGTTATAAAATCAAAAGGTACACGTACTACGTACACCATAAGGTTAAACATTTGACAGGACGAATAAGTGGCGTGACCAAGTGGGCGATTACTCGTCATAAATCTATTTTTAGTTCAGTTACCCAGGCCAACATGGCTTCGCACGTAATTTGTAAACTTTGATGTTTTGTTCGATAAACAGAAGATTACATAGCGGCGTTTTGTATAGAAATTATGGAAAGAGAAATTTCCAATTCCGATATAATCGACTTACTTCTGCCTCACATACGTCAGACCTAGTGTTACACAATGAAGGAGCTACACGCGAGTTTAAAAGCGGGGTGGCGACATAAAAGTGTTTTGACAACATCGTTTAACGTTGAGCGCCCAGTAGCGCTTAGTAACCGTATTATTGGAGTTGTTTTCATATAAAACACTGAGCTTAACTTGGCTTTATTCGCGAACAAATAGCCGGAGGAAGTTACCTGCTGTTGCTGGGACCTAACGGCGTCACCGCCTACTGTTAACGTGTCCGGGGAGGCGAGGTACATATCCAGGAATTCATCGTCGTCCATGTTATCCAAGTTATCTAGTGACTGCTGGGATCCCAGCATGAGTTTGATCATATTTACGTCATCAACGCTCGTAGAGAGTGAGGAATAACGTTGGTAGAGTAGAGCGGCTCGTAGCCGAGCCCGCCCGGCTTCTACTCCCGACAAACCCCCTTGGTGAAAAGTCTCAGGGCGTCCATCGCGCGTAAAAAGCGAAGTCGAACGGCGACGGTGTTGCATTTGACCATAGGTCGGTAAGTCCTCCATGTTAAGCGACATAACCTGCTTTGCACGTCGCTCCACTGACATAAAATCTCCACTAGAAGAAGACTGCTTCACGGTATGTTTCTTTGGTCGACGGTTTTGGTGTCGACGAAGAACAACTCCGGGGTAGCCGATCGCACGTTTGATTGGCGAATCTACGGTGGTAGATTTTCCGTCGGTCGACGATATAGAACCGCTCGCTTTTTTGTGCCCTTTTCTGTCCAAACTTTCGTTGTTGCTTGAAAAATTAGGAGGATGCAAGGTTGATGAAAGGTGAGGTCTTTGTACATGGGATGTACCGGTTAGCTGTGGTGACGAGGCGTACATAACTTGGTTGTTCAGTGGTTTCCGTAGTTGTACAGGTGTTGTTGTGTGGCTGCGGCGCCGAGGTAATGTTTGCGTGTTCATCTCTGTTGCCTGGATAGATTCAATCGTTCGATGTGCTAAACAAGTCGCGGAGCTACTGAATGTGACCGAGCCCTCCGTGGTTGAAACACTTGTTAATGAACTTTCATCACAAATGTCTGTTTCTGCGTTTCGTTTAACTGGGGTAGGCGCGCCTAATGTATTAGACGGGGTTACGTTGCAGCTTAGGGTAGGTTGAGATCTTGAAGGTGCAGCATTGGAGTAGACGTAGGATGAGCTTGTTTCTATTATAGAGATATCTTCTCCTACCGTGGTGTATTCGGGAGAATCTGTAACAACACAGTGGTCATGTCTTTCCGAGGATATGTACTCGTCCTGGTACTCCGAGCACGCAGATTCTAAAATCTCTTTTGCAAATACATTGTCCGATGTTGGTTTTGCAAAGGGGACGTGCTTTACCGTTTCAGGTACCTCCGAGATGCTGATTACAGTATCAGTGCTTGCAGAGCTGCCGTTGCTTTGTGTTCGAACGTATTTGTTCGCAACAACTGTTGGTGTTGAGTTAGGTGGTATGCAGCTTTCCTCTGGTATGCTAGCCACTCTTGAAAGCCTGGAATCAGACACAGATGCGGAAGAGGAATGCTCAATTTGGGTTGAAGAGTCAGATGATGATCCTTTGCGTTTCTTTTTCGACTTTTTCCCTTTGGATCCCTTTAGTCGAAAAGAGCCACGACCGCTGCCGAAAATCCCTGATGACGAGTCTGTGTCTGATGGACTCTTACCGGAAGAGGACGAGGTCGATTTTTTGAATCTACGGAAGAAATTATCCAGTGTTAAGGTTCTAGTTCGGCCACCTTTTGCGGTCGGTTGAATTTCTTCTAATGTAAAACCGCGCGTGAAAGTGGCCGCAGGTTCTGACGTGTTAAGGTGGTTTGGAGCTTCAGGGGTATATGATCTAGGCTGACTTTCGGCAAATTCCGACAGCGTCTGGCCACGAAAAGATTCTACGAGTGACCACGGACGACGGGCGGACCATCTTCTTCCTCCAGTGAAGGATTGTGAAGATGCGGAGGATGCAGTCCGGGAGCTGGACTCGGAGCCGGGAATCCGATCTTGGCTCTGTCGGTGTGAATGCTTGCCGTTTCCAAGAGCATCACGAGAAGATCTTCTTAGAACGACGTTAGATTGATTGGCAGAGATCAACGAATGTCCGTTCTCAAGTTCAGCGGGGTCAATAAATATTTCGCCAACAGAAGGACTTCGGGGTTTTGAAACTTTCTTGGTGGCAATACGTTTCGTTCCATTCTTACTCTGCTCTTGGCTGGATGTATATGAGTCATTACATGCAAGGGAATTATCGGCGTCACTTATTTCAATTATCTTTTCGTCCAATATCGCATCAGAGTTCGACTTCTTTTTCTTCCCTTTCGAGGTGAAAAATCGTTTCATCTTCATTTCCAATTCACTCGGTTTGTGTTTTGATTAATATCCGCTAAGCTAGGCAGTTTAAAAATATCCAAGCACGTTCATTTCAATTATTTACCAACGCTTTTCTAATGAAGCATTGAAGCCCAACTGCGGATGAAAACTTAGTTTAGTAATTGCAATGGAGGCATCGAGGGCGATACGGTATTAAACTTAATGCGCTCGCGACCCGAAGGCCCCAACTTTATTAGTCTAATTACGTTTCACGCATTACAGGATAATTGCCCACAGTTTTGCACGGTCGGCTTATGGCGTGATACGGTTTGAGGATTTGTGAAACATAACGCTTTCGGGTCAACCAGACGGCCACACAAATATGCAAGCATTGGTATATAGGCTTGAAACTATTGGAAATATACACTGCGTATAATGTTAACTATAATGTTACCAGTTATCCACTCTATAGGGCCTGTCCAAAACTTAGAAGCAATCACATACTTATCATTGTCAAATGATCTGAATGCTTACTGTTTTTAATATAAACTCACAAGTCACAAACAAAACTGCTCCGAAAAATACCAACAAGACTGACTTTCGCAGCAACAACAACAACGTGACGGAATACAACCATCTAGTCGCTTATTTTACAGAAAACGAGACAGCATGAACGGACTCAAGCTTTGATTTGTATTTTTTACATACTGACGAGTAACGTTTGTTGTTGTGGGTGACGTCAGGCTAGAAACAGAGCCTCAAACAGCGGATATAACGTCATATGAGCACAGGAAATTGCGAGCTGCGTATGGACCGATGACGACTGGCCACAGTGCTGCACAACAATAATAACAACAAATCCAATCAAAGCGTGACAAGTGGCTCGAACTTCTGAGAGTGACAAAGTAGGTTGTCGTGTGGTAACACTGTGTGATCAGAGAAACAGGTGATTGGCACTAACGACCTGATCGGCTGATTGGCGTACTTTCAACCGAAATATGCTTGCGTATCTTTTTCGATGAATACATGCTGAAGGCAGCGGATCGTAATTCGCGACAAGCGGTTAAGTTTTGCAGCTTTGCCCCGGGGCGTCGCAGCATCAATAACAAAGCCCTCACACCCCGCCGCACGCGATAATATGACGCTCCCAAGTCAAACAATTCACACCTGGCAACTACAGTGTTATCTTGTCTGACACAACATACCACTGATCAACCGAATCCAACGTCAAGGTTGATAAATTAGAAAGTAAAATAAGTCACATATTCAATGCCTTGCAATTCGGCCTTTAGAGGATATTTAATTGGAAACCAATTTGAAACTGCGTTGGCTTAAAAGATTGAACGTGACAGATTGGAAAACAACAAAGTAACTTGGCATTGATTTATCGCAAACAACTCAACACAATACTCACGTTTGAAATTAATAACATGACAAACCGATTACAATTGCCAGAAAACAGTTACCAGATTTATTACTGCGTGTTTAACTATTAGTAACATTAAAAGACGAAAACAACCAATTCCTTTTTTTAAATTTAAACCTTTTTAAATTCAAAACTACCGCTCATAAAAGGGACGTGTACTTTGTGTTCATGATAAAAAAGTTGTGTTGGTTGGTGCAATAGCCCATGTGAACACCTACGTAATAGAATCTCTCTGTTTTGATCGCTTGTCGTACAACTGTCGCAAGGTTTCCTCGTGTTGCTACACCTCTCATTGTTTAAGATGTAACGTGAGCCATATAAGCGTTTCCGTTGTTTAGTTAAATTCACAGGAAAACATCGACCGATGCGAATTGTTGCGTTAATATGCATTATAAAATCGAACAGAATTAGTGGTTTAATTCATTAGTTTAACACGCCATGAGACAATTTAACAGAATAGTTGTTAACAACGTCACATATTTGAACCAGCAGGGACCGGATATCGACCATCGAACCCGCCTGACTGCAGCGGTTGCGCTAATCGAGTTTGCAGGCTTCTTTGGCCAACTTCGCACTTCACTGAGCGCAAAACCCACACCGCAGCCACTCGAGGCCATACAAGGGTAAAGGCGACTGGTGGCATTTCAACCGAAAAGTCTCAGCTTACCCAGTCTGTCGTATTATCGGCCTAATTCGCAGCGCAATACTCAGTGAATCACGCACCAAACAAAAGCTTTTTAACCGCTAGTTCCCTATGGAGCTGTCACCGGTTTCTGCCTAATGCGTTAAGAAAACTTGTTCGAACAAAAACATTTCAAGTACCAATTGATAACAGGCCGGTTGTAAACGGTTTGAAGAGCGGCAGACGGCCAAAACGAAGTCCATCGATGCATCACTGACATGCTATTCATTATCTAGCGCGATTAATCAGATAGTTAGAGTGTCAAACGAACAATACCACGGTTCTGATTTACTAACAGTACTAACTGTGTGCAACAAACAGACAGTGACGTCTTTAACAACATGACCCGACAGACAATAACCGGCACTCCTTAAACAAACTAATCACTACCTGAATACGCAGTACGCAGAGTTCAGTACTGTGCGATCGCAATAACCTAGCTATTACCGTGACGAGCCGTAAATACTGTGGGTTCTATTGCTATTTATTTCTATTTTTACAGCATTGAGTCATTTGATTAAAAAAACAATTGTTCAAAGATGCAACCTCTTTATACTGTACAAGACTGTCTGAATTGACCAAACCATTCAAAATATGAACATAACGGAAAACGCGTTGCTTATTACGTATACACATCAACAGTGTGTGTTACTGTGGCTTGTTCAGTCACAAAACGTATGAAATACCTTCCACGAGTAAAGTAAAACAGGCTAAATGCAACGATAAAGCTACTTTCGCAAACACAGGTGGGGTAGAAACTGCTCTGTTTAATATTTCAATATAAAGATAAATAGCTTACGCGATATCCCTGTCTGGGAACTGAAACTAGAGCTTGCGTTCAAGTATATGCAAACAAGCATCAACATAGGACTGAATATGTAAGGTCCTATGCGGATAAGACACTATATCACACTTCATTTACCTTAACTATCTTATTTTCTATGTTTACAACTGTAACTGTGCTGCTTAACGTGTCATTAAATGACGCGCATTGCCTCTAAACAAACGCTCTCATGACAGCCCGACAAAGTGTGTTCTAAAAAGCGGTTTCTAACCACAGCGATTCTCTCCAGTTTTTTAGAGAAAAAGGCACAGCGCTTACGTCATAATTACACGGCGTTCTTCAGCGAACTATCCTTTGGCTTGTACTGTTGCTGACCGCAGCATTTTTCACCGGACTTCGAGCCTGAAGTTCATGTGCATCTATACGCTCATAAGTGGCCATGCATAATGCAAAGTTTCTATGGCAAAAATAAGCAAACCCGCGCCAGTAGTTTGTGTTCTATTCTCCTGGGAAGACAGACACTCCGTCGCATGCGGGTAGGAGCTTTTAAATTATTCGTGAATCACTGGCTTAAGAAACCGGTAAATCACTAGCGTGTAGGGCGTAGGCGATATTACCACAGGCGAAATTTTTCGCGTTAAAGAGAAAGTTCGTTTTATTGCGAATATATTTGCACTTTATATAGTCATGTTAAAGTCAAACAATTCCCAAGGCTATTAGACGCAGCGGAAATCAGCGGCGGGAAAAAAGATGGGAACTAAGCGCTATTATGTGTATCATGCGAAGCAAACAATATAAAACGGAACGTGGTTTTTAGACAGCTATGCATGGGAAATCGGTGCTGCACAACGAGGGGTCACTTCCGCAATAAAACAGCATCGTCATTGATGGATGATTCAATGAAACACAGAATAACATTCACTCATTCAATGACTGGAAAATCTCTTTAACCGTCTCGCCGACAAAGCCATTCTACGTGAGAACTGCATGAACAATTTTCCTGGACAGTGACATCTTTACCTTTACTATGAATTAAAAGCAAGACTAATTGACAAGCGTTTGATGCAAAGTTCTTTGTAGTAAATGTGACGGTACAGTATCACCATACTCAGTATGTGACATGCATTTCTAGGGAGGTATAGTCAACCAACAAAGCTGTGGCCCTGCTGAGTGTCCGTGTGCACACACGCGTGTAGTGAAATTAAACAGTGGCAAATAACGGGAACAGTGTGTCATTTGACCCCGTTAATACAGTGGACTACACACAGAGAAGTATTGTGCATCCAGCTGTCCCACTTGGAACCGTCGTAAATTGCTGCGCTGCTGGAGCTGTAAATTCAGCACCGAGATTTTGCGTTTAAACTGGACTGTTTCGAAAAAAATTTAAACATAAGACACAGCAAATGTAAGCTATATTCTCTGGATTATACCTACACACTAGAGAACAGTATACAAAGTTTATGTTTAGCTGTTAAATGGAATAAATGCATTTTAATGTAAATCACACAAAATTTAGGAATAGTTTCGCAATGCCTTTTATTATTGAACTGGGATGAGTAAGCTTAATATAACAATGTTAACTAGAGGGACGCTGCGCGTATATTCATAAATACAGTTCAGCGGAATCACCTTGAATTAAAGAATACAACAAAACAACACGTATTATTGCTAATTTTGGAACACAATCGCATAATTTCATGTCACTTTCAATGAGTTTTTTTATTAGCCTGTTCGTTGCCCAATTACCGGATACCTATGATAGCTACCTATATGTATTATTGGTTTCGCTTTGTTATTTTGAAAACTGATCAAGTTGGAGGTTAGCAGGGGCAAGTAGACAGCCCATTTGGGGAACGTCAACATTATCGATTATTTCAAGTGGTTGAACCGGCAATGTACTTTCCAAGAACAACATAAGGAACTTTTGACACTAAGTTTTGTTAAGTTCCGCGTTAAAATTAACGGGTAAACGAAAAATATTGCTGGAACATAATATGAGCCTTTGACAGGCAGGAAATTAGCAACCCGCGCCCGGGATGTAAGTCCCTGCGCCCGTTTTTGATTTGGTTGGATTATGGACTGTGGGGATTCGTGACCAAGCAATTAGAGGAACGATTACTGGTTGAGGGAGCGCACGGGACAGGAATTGTATTTGTCTACTGGCTCAGTAGAGGATGTAAGTACTTAGGAATACATGTCGGTAAATGTAAGGGACATAATCTCATTAGAAAGTATAGAAGAGCGACGGCGGTTAAAGAAAGTTTACAAACGACCAACTTGGAGAGGTACGAGAAACGCTAGGGAGGGTACTTCATCACGTATTAATCTGCAATGCGGAACAATGAAGTGCGCAGTAAACACACTTCAAAATTCCCCGTTCTTATTGGAAGCCACGCGAAAGTGGAGAATTTTCAGCGACCCTTAACCGCTGCAACAGGAACAACGAGGTGCTTCAATGCGTCTGGATATCGCCTAATAAGCACTTCAAGTTGAAGTTTAAGTGAGCGAGCACGCGCTAAGTTGTAAAACGATTTCTAATATTAAATGCACTGCGCCATTTATTAAAATGCTACAAACGAATGAAAACAACAGCAATCGCATTTGTCCACACATAAGCGCTGGCTCAACTAATGACATTTAACACAGATTTTTACGTTTATACCAAAATAGTTTCAGCAACTTCACATACATTGGTGGAAGTATGGCTTGTACGACACACTCATTTTGTCACTAAATTTTGAAGCAAAAATACCTTATAAATTCAATAGAATACATCGATTTGCTTTATAATGTACCAGGACAAAGCATGTAAAAGCCGGATGGGCTGTCGAAAATTTCCGGATTACAATTTAAACGATTTTAGATAAAAAAAAACAGCCTGTTAGACACGAAAGCCAAACCGAATTGATCTGTATTGACTGGTATTACAAAACAATAAAAACAAACTAAGAAACTTAGAAAATAACACAATTCTACAAAAACTGTTCTACAAATAAATTTTCATCTTTCTTTACTGTTTACAGAAACAAAATTCTTGGTATTATTAACAAACTATACCCGTCTGTAAAGGCAGGACAGGAAACTTTTTACTTCTAAGCTGTAGCTAAACTCGGGTGATCGTGTACTGGAACTGTGGTTCGGAAACGTGCTGCGCGAGTCAACCGTTTCTGCATTATTCATTTGCTCTGAAATAATGCACGAAGTGACTCGTTTTGCGTCACGGAACAGTTGAATCATTTTGGAACCGAAGAACAAAACCATCAGCTAGTTTAACCTAATGATCTTGAATTTTAGGAATAACAAGTTATGGCATTTAATGCAAACTGGAACATTGGGTGTACTTTTCACAGCTACCTCAAATTCCCACCAGCCTATTGATTTTATGTTTTACAATCGAACGAACATTATATGCATAATTACTAATTAGTGTCTCGACCAAAACGCAAAACTTAGTTCTGTTATTATAAAAAAGTAAGAATGGAGACCAAAATAATGTTGTGTGAAAGGCAACTAGAAAGGGGTTTACCAAGAGGCTTACCCCTACATGAAAAGATATTACTTTTTTAACAAAGGTATTTTTAAGGTTTGAAAACGAAACTTTAAATACACGAGTAGCATACAGCATATGAAGTAATCTGTGTAGTAACTATTACAGGCCTTAATGTCTAATCGTACGTGTGTTGTAGTGGTACTAAACGTGGTGATGCATACTTGGCATATGCAAAATCACGCGATCAACTGTGAATAATGCTCACTTCATCATTAAATACTCGGTTTAATGTTAATCACTCGTCCGGGCAGCGTGTGTTTATTTCAATCGAGCAAATGGAGGTTCCGTGTAACTACGGTTGTTAATTGTCAGGAGGTAAAAAAAAATTATTTACACAGCTTATGTAGGCGGTAACCAGGTAGGATATGCATAACTTATTTATAACTCGGCTATGTTAGTTATTATGGTAATGTACAAGAATACGAAAGAAATTAGGAAAATAATACAAAGCGCTAGAATAGTCAAAGAAAATCGTTAAATAAATTTCTAACGAATTATTATACGGGGCATGTATAAACATCATATTATCATAACTGTGATAAACTCCGTGAATTGGGCGCTGATTTAGTGCAAATGAAGTCGGATGATTTTTGTAACGAAACTACAAGTGCTACGACATATCTAACGTACAAAAGTCACGTTCAACGATTTGGTTTCTATGAGATAAATATATGCCCAAAAATGGTACCATCAATCTTTTGTTCAAACAGTCCATCTTCATATTATTGGATATATATTTATACATTAAAAAATCTTACATAAAAAAATAAAAGATTTCGTCAAGCGTGAACGTTTCAGATGTATCGTCGTGGGAGATGAGTACGACCATATGTTATGGGAAAACAGATGTAGGAGTGTGTGTAACGATACACCATGAGGCCTGTTTGCCAGGAATTAGTATGACAGTCCGTTATTACTTTGTTCAATTTACACTAGGGAAGCGATAAACACGTTTGTGGTAACCAATACTTCCTTTCACAGCTATTGATGTGGTTAAGGGGTCAATAGTTCATTTGACCATGCTCTGCGCGTTCTGGTAACTAACAAATCGCACCAACAAACAATAACAGGCAATTGTGTCAATCGAATAGTGAAGCCGGGGTTTATGCGTGTAAACTATAGGAATAGGTCACAGATTTCTTGGAAAGCATTTGTTATGAAATTTCGCTTCCCGTTACTGAGTTAATAGCGCTTACACCAGAACAAGAATAAAACGGAACGTTATATAAGTTTTGGGAAAGAAATCTTACGAATACATAAACGTTAACTCTAACTAAGAAAATATTCATTCCGAATGACAACGCTCTGTAATTTGAAAGGCTTGCGTATTCAAAATACATAAATCGCAAGCATATCAATTCTGTTGTTTAACCGTAACCTAATGCATAAATGGTATGTGTTAACTACACAAACGCACATTGCAACAAAAGCTAATTCCAGTAAAATGACGTAATCACATAAAGGAAACGTAGAGTTAATAGTTAACACATTACGTGCAAAGTGCAACAAAACCTGTGTCCGTACGTAGGGGCGGTTTATTGTATGTTTAACCAGCTATATTTATGAAGGTTACAAGAGGGGCGTCGCTACAAAAACCAAGTGCGCTTTTCCATAGTGCCGACTTGAATCACGCAAAACCAAACTTTATTCGTATTATTTGTTGAATATTTGCCATTGCAGAAAAACACAGTAAAATGTAGCGTGACCGCGTGGGAAAGTTTGTGGTATTTGTATGCGTGCAACATCGCAGCAGTAAAACGTTTGGTATACAGACCACAGCGACACAAACATTTAAATTTTAAATCATTTGTCTGGTTTGGGTTTTGTACATGGTTTTCATACTCAGAATTTAGCAGTTGGTCACACATAAATACGGAGAAAATTCATGACACAACGACTGTTACTTATATAACGATTCGTGTCGTATCTGTTTATTGAACGCGTATGGCTCTTTATCGCCAGCTGAAGGCCAGGTTAAATGCGAAAGTAATTATTACTATCCTGTATGGATGAAAGCAATTTTACAACGTTTTCTGTATAAATGTGATACTTTACACTGTTACCTTTGTAGTTTGTTTTAAATCCACTAACTTATATTAGGCTTTGGTAGTTTAAAGTTCAAAGTGTTAGTTATATTGTATTACAAAAGTGCGAGATGTCGAGAAGTGTCAAGACATTGAAGACCATATAATACATACATGATACAGTTATATACATATTATAAAATATTATATATATAATAATTAAACAATATTTACTATCTAGAATCTTTATAGGTTTCATTAAACAATACCCTAAACCTAAACAGAGTTTATCAGAAAGATGAAGAATGCAGTGAGCACCTATCAAACTCTGGTTAGCAAAAGCAACATTACAGAACTACTAGTATGAACTTATTTTAACAACTTTTATACCTACAGCTACAATGTACTCTTACCAAAAATTTCATATTATTTGGAAAATACACAATCCTAAACAGAAAACAGTATATTATTCCACAAGCTTATTAGACTGAGTGGGTATATAAAAGTAAAACCCTATTTTTTCGTAAAAAACAACTGATTTTAGGTAACTGCCCCAGACCCCAGCGTTTCTATTTTTTATGATAATTATTCTAGAATGAATCTTACCTTAAACTTGTCTGCTTGTGAGCAACAAGGCCCAATTTCGCTACAACAGTCTATCTTCTTTCGTTTTCTGGCACTTGGAGTCTGCATAACAAAACACTATATATCAGCTTATAACTTATTATAAAGCTTAGAGTTTAATTCAAGAACAAAAACATGGCATATATAAGTTTTATAACTTCTTCATGAAAATCAACTTAGCTTTATAATCGACACCGTATAAAAGAATAACAATCTGTTTTACGCCAAAATTTTTAGAATGCAAGGAAGGCAGAAATAATTAGACATTCTATCTTTTAAAACAAATTTGGTTCTAAATTTGTAATGTTTACTGGTTGATGCAGAGAATATGGTTTAATGCCCTGCCACTCCAGATTTGGCACATGTGATATGTTTTACTTTTGGTATACCAATATCACAGTTTTGATTGCAAACAAAATCTTAACAACATTGCTTATACGAATATATATGTGATGTGAATTTTAATAATATGACAAAGATATGACCTTTTTTTCCAAATTTCAAATTAAAATAAATACTGCCCCTAGCTGAAATTATTTACCTAGTTCTTCACATAGTACAATGTAAAAAATATATTAGTATTACCTTTAAGCTTGTAAGAGGAGACAGAAATGATGTTGATCTCGTTATTCTTTTTTCAATTGTGTTAATGCTGTAAATAAACATTTAAGAAAATAAAAACATAATCTGGGTTTAAGGGGCAAACTCTGATTTAAATCCCATGGCATGCCTCAATATATTATAGGACATATTGATCAGTGTTTTTTGCTACTGAAGCTAATGTTACTGTTTCGCTAGTTTGTATATGTATAAACAATAAAAAAAATACCGTGGTATCATTGTTATGCAACAATCTAAGATTTACATTGCGTTACTCACCAAGTACTTAGTGTGCTGTCAACTTTCCTCTTTTTTCTACTTTCTTTTAGCACTGAAAGGGAATCCTTTGAACGTTTCATTCTGAACAGCAGAAATGGCCACAGTTTATTAGTATTCCACAAAAATTACAACTTAGTAACCACTGGTAACAGTGTTATAACGTGCACGATCGCAGTTGATGTTAATCTCACAGTGAAGTAGTAACGAAACGCCTACAGTCACTTAGTTAAAGCTTGCCTATCTAAAAGCTAAACAAATAACATATTTATTAATTATCGTACTTTGCCTATTTTTTGCAGACATTGCAAAAGCATGGAAAGTGGAAACCATAACCATTACTTGTCCCAGGGATCTTCCCCAACCAACGAACTTCTTCAAAATCCCGCGCAAATGTATATCATGAAAAACAAGAGATATAAGCAATAATAAATGGGCACAGTCTTTATTATAAAATATTATTGACATCATTTATAAATCCTCAGTGAAAGAAACTCAACTAGTGTAACAGTAACAACATGTATTATATTGCGGACAGTATTTGGAGTTTGGTTGGGCAAGTATGTTTATGTACATCATTGTCAGCATGTTCCGTTGGCTAGACTCGAAACTTTTACTTTGTTTTTGTGTAGACTGTCAGCTTTTTCAAACCATTTGCACAAATTTGACGGGATATCTCTCCGAAAATATTATTTAACACGGTAAACAGCCATTACTCGCATTTCCAAGCAAACACAGGCATTAGCTTGTTGACATAATTGTATTATTAACCATCGTAGTATCTATACATGGCAGGTACAGCTCACAACCACACCTTTCGGCTCATATTTCCTATAGACGAGAGTAACTTTGTGGTAATACATGTATACCATCATCAACATTTAAAAAACCCTTCACAGCACAAAATACAGCGTACACCTAAATAATTATTTTTATTTTCATTAACTTAATCGTCATTATACTTTCTCGGAAATTCAACCCTATTTATCCACGACCGATAGCGGCATCGACAAAGTCGCTTAAATATTTTCGATTTCTTGAGAGCAATAAATTATAAAACATGGCATTTTTTGCACGGAGTACAGAAATATCGCTTATACAATAAATGGAATCTTTGTTCAATTTCAAGCTCTAATTTACCGAAAACTTAGAACACAAAGCTTGTCTTAACCTGGAAAAGCACAAAAAAAGCACCCATAGTACCAATGCGATAAAAGATAAATTACAAAACAATTAACATCACAGTGGCAGGTTCAAAACAAATATTCACTTGCGCCGGAGGAACAAAAAAGTTGCACAATACATCACCACTTTACAACACACACTGGAAACACGTTACAAAAAATATAAACTGGATTGGGAGTTAAATGTATGTAACTTTGAAAAGCATTGTTAATTACAATTCTTTCTTGAAATTAAAAAAAAATCTCATGTACAATGTTGGTTGCATGAAGGAAATAATAAATACCCATCACATTAGAACAAGCTGTCTCCACAATCTCAGCTTGAGCTTTAATATGCATAGAGTAGCCAAAACCACGTTATACGTGCGAAAAAAATCGTTATTTCATGTCCTGCATGATCTCACAAAGCAGAGGTGGGACGAAATCCTTAGCGTCCGCCAATTTCTGCACCATGACAACATGCTTCGATACCAGCTCCCGGAGTTCCGCCATCTTTAAAAGTAAGTGGGCGAACAACCTACAATAAAACGTTTGTCGGTTTAGAACCTATGTATAGGCGGTATACATAGTGGTTAGCGCGATTACCTTTTATGGCCCACAAGATATTTAAGGGTCTACCCTGCTTCCTTTGTGGGCGTATAGGTGTCCTTAAGCAAAAGACTTGACAGCAATTGCTCCAAACCAATTCAATATGGGTTGTCTTAAATTGTTAGTCATACACTAAAAATGAAAAAAAATCCCACAAAAAGTTTACGCAATAAGTTACATTTGCGCACGATGTGTATAAAACAGAACGTCCGTATTATAACAGCTGTCGTTGCCCGCCACGCGAGAACAAAGTTAATTCATTTATTAACGTTAAACACATCGGATTACGTTTATATGAACGAGCCTGTCTAGCCACCGGCAGTGGATATTTCTGCACACCACTCGCAGGTAGCAGTAAGGATATTTTTGGTGGTTAATGAGGCGATGGTCACAAAATCGTTATCGGACCAATAGACTGGATAGTCTGGATAGGCTTATTAATGCATGATGAGACAACCAATAACATAGAACTGATTATTACGTTCGACGCATCGATTTTAGTTATGAGAACGCGATAAGATATTATGCCACTTCATCTAGCAATTAGCATCTCCCCTATTGCTAAAGTCAGAAAAAAACGTTTGATATAACTATTGCATGATATATTTACACCAAACCTGCAGTTTTATTTGTTTTGTTAATACAACATTTCCTTGTGTTGCATTGAAGTTTGTTTTATTTAAATTATATAAAACCACGCTGTGGGTTTACCGTATGTTGCGCTTAGCAGCCACATTTTTTATTTGATATTTCCCCGGAGTAGTTTTTATGTATACAAGGGTTGGGAAAGATGGGACACCTTTTTAATCTTTTTTTCTCATTCTATTTGGTAGTAAACATGGAACATTCAAATAATCATAAAAATATATCCTTACAGCTATCATAGACAGTTATTAAATGTTTAAAACACGCTCAGAATATTTGGATAATATGTTTCAAATGTGCCCCATCTTCCCCCAGCCTACTATATAGTGCTTTAGCGCCCATCGTTTTATGCCATTCTCTATTTCTCTTCTCTTCTTAGTTTACCTTATTTAAGCTGTTGCATTGAAAAGAAAAATTCACCGAGTTTTATTAAATCAATAATTTGATTAGAAAAGTCCTGTTTATTTCCTGCTTTTATTACATTGACTTTTGCTACCATTTTCAATAAAGGTAATTTTATGAAAAATTATATATTATATACTTTTGCTTCTATTAGTAGCTTATCTTCAAAATAATTAAACATCAATGGCTCGTTTATCTGCTAGGTGTAGCCACCATGCTTATTTTCTTCCGATTAAATGTAAATATTTTTTTAACTGTAAGTATGTTTTAACAACCACTGTTTTATCCCTGCATATGTTCTTTTGGTTTGAAGTATTCTTATAGTGGGGTGGGGAAGACGGGACACATTTGTTTACTACCAAATAAAATAAGAAAATAAAAGGATGTTCCGTCTTCCCCCACCCTATTTATTAAGACCTTGGTTTGTGAGGGTGAGATATAGAGAGCTGATATTCCAATGCAAATAAAACTTTTTCCTGTATTCGCTCTACCAATTTGCGGTCGTTGATTTCAGGTCGATCTAATAAATGTGACTTTGTTATTAAGACTACACTAAGTAGGTGGACACAAAATGAAATTCTTTTTACACAATAGTATACATGTCAGTTGATAACTACAGGCACAAAAAAATCATTATTTAAAACATTTTTTTTTTTTTTTTTGAAATGCATTTGTACGCTAAGTGGAAATACTGAACTACAATAATGGGTTTTACCATTTTTTAGCTGTAGTCTATTGAAGGTATGAAATACAATAATAAAGTATGAGGCAAAAGCCAATGTAATATCACCTGGACAGAGAATAATCATAGCAACAAAGAGAGCCATTTCATCGTCTGTTAGTTCTAGTGCCAACATCTTCTTGGCAAATAAGAATTTCGATTTCATTATGTCTCCAGCAACACCAAGCTAGAGAAGGCAGAATTTTAAATCGAAATTATTTTTTATTAATATCTGGCGGCCGGGCGATGTTGTCCCGCACTGTAGCACAGTTGATTAGCATGCGTGCCTCTAACCCAGCGCCAGAGGTAGTGGGTTCAAGGCTCTTCGATGCTACCATCTTGTGTATGTGTCCTTAGGCATGACGATTAACGATATTCTGTGTCTTGCTACAACTCAGTGGTTACTAACGGGTTGTCCAAATTATCAGCCACATATAAAAAAAAATAAAAAATCACCCACAAAGTAACATATTGGGTAACTCGTAAGCTAGCACGAGGTGTTTGAAACAAAAACCCATGATTAACGACTGTCGCTTTCCAGCCACGCGAGGGTAAAAAGGGAGTTACAATTTGGATTTTTATGTTTTTATCATTTGGGATTGCTACTAAAAACTGTAGTTGGTTATAAAGCGATAATTTTAGAATTGGGTTATAGTACAAAAAGGCTTAATGATTATTGTTGCGTCTGCTCAGTGCTTACCATAGATTAGCTACCCCTGTGTGCCATGGTAGGGGCAATAGTGGGAAAATAAAAACAACTAACTTACTTGATACACAAAGTTGAATGTGACGTATATGTTGGACTTGGGTAAAATCATGCCTTCTCCATAAATTAATCGACTGAAGAGTACAAACATGGTCTCATAGCTTCCATACTTTAATAGAATTACCTGTAAAGGCACTAACAGTTAAGAAAAAATTAAACAGTATAAATTGATTGGTGAATCGCAGATCACTAGAAAGTAAAATATAAAATAAAAATTCTATTGATTGTATTGTTAAGACCAGGTGAATTTTCTAAAACAAAACACTTTGCACTGCATGTTTACAGCAGCAATTGAATACTTAGTCAATAAAAATGCTATTAATTTTATTGTTAAGAATGGAGAATGTTTCTAAAAATTCAAAATATGCATTTTGCCTACATGTTTACAGCAGCAATATAATCATATGATTATGAACAGCAATGAATTATAAATAACTTAAAATAAACCAATCAATTAAACCAAATAGAAATTAGCATACCCAATTTCCATTAAAGATTCATAGAACAGATAGTAGTCATAACATAGGAAAGGCTTATTACGGTATTTGTCTTCTCTATTTACAAGTTAATGCTAATTCTGATACATGTATAAATAAATCATTTACACACTGTTTATTTTATTAGAAATTCCCAAAAAATAGGGTGTAACGTAAACCTATTTCAAGTTCAGAGCAAACCTTATATATTTATTAAAATAATGAATGACTACAGACCCACAGTCACTGCCAGTTGAATGTTAGGTAAAGGAAACATATACACAAATACACAATGCTTTACAATACAACTGTAAACTATACGGAAAGAGACTGCAACACCGTTCCCCAAAATACCACAGAGTAATGCCAACGGAATCAAAACTATACTAGCGTTACTGAATAGGGCTATGCACAATAACACAACCACTTATATTTCTAACATAATATACCTTTTGTAAGCACTGTGGGCCTTTTTTGTTATGGTACAAATTAAATTAATATTAAAATAGGCAATTATAAAATGATACAAATATTAGGAGTATTTTTTGTTATTAAATTATTTCTAACCGTTTTGCCTAAAAGCAATTTTAGAAATATTATATTTTTTACCACAGTACTTTAAATATATCCAATGAACTAAAATAAAAATTATACATATATTTTAATGACGTCAATTTACTGTTTCATAGTCCTTAAAGATAGCTTTGTGTGGTCCAGTTTCACCAATGACAGAAAGGGTAGCTTAATTGTGGGTTAGCCGTTGGACAAAAAATACATGATAAGGTATGAAAGCCAATTCCAACCAAAATGCGGGTTATTTACCGTTAATAATAAGTAAATTACCATTCTGCTCATAAAAATGCACCCAACATAAACTATCAGTAATAGAGCAACCACATTGTATTTCAATTCTATGTACTATAACTTTGGGATAAGTGAAGTCGTTAAACATTGGGTTTACTGATTGCCAGACCGTAACGCTCAGCTCCACCCAAATGCGAAACCAGAATTTTGGAACAATGAAAGTAACTGCTACCGGCAACCATTAAACCGATGATAAAATTTTAGTTATCATGTAACTACTCCCACACCCCACTTATAGTAAATGTATGCTGAACAACTGGGATCATCTTTTATAGGAACTAACAACTAAGTGTAAATATTTGCCTTTAAAATTGAACCCCCGAAATAGCTTAGTCATTATAAGAGTGCCTAGAAAGTAATAGGCCTACGTGTTCTCCTCAAGTTATACACCTAACCTTTTAGTGCTACAACAAATGAAATAGTGCCCCTTTTTTATCATACATATTCACTCTACGATAGGAAGAGGCATCATAACAAAATATGCACAGGAAAATAAGTCTAAATGTTTTTACTTTAATTAATTTTATTGGTAAAAATACAATGGGCTATTTCAATAACAAGATCTTAAAGACTTGTGGAATCACAAATTACCTGATCTTGAAGAGATATATCATGGAAATTTGGAAGGCGCTTGGCAAACTCAGTAAGCTCGCATATTCCATTGACAACCCTTGCTTGAAAATCACTGTAAAGAATCTGCACTATTTTGCTTCCAATTACCTTTAAAACAGGGTATTTGTAAGTGGTAATATTTCATATATCTCTATTTGGCAGTGTTACTTCTAAAGTTCTTCTGATACAGGTGTCTCATTTTAACACTCCAAGCGCGTTGTATGTAACTTAATGGGTTACTGACTAATTGGTAAGTCTTTACAGTGTGGCTGACAATTTGGACAACCCAGGATTTTGTATTTAGGTGGCAAAGAAAACAATAACATGCAATCACAGTCTTGCCAGCGTTAAACCTTAAACTTGGTATGCTTAAGTCAAATGGTGAGCACTTTTACAGTTTTACTACTTATACGAGTTCTTTAACATTCCTTTCTAACACAGAAATTAATTTTTGTAATGTCAGCTAAAAGTACCAAATATTGCCAAAAAAATTAGATAGTTACACTAACATAGTTTACTGAAAAACTAAAGCAGATAAACCAATACTCACATTTTTATAGATCGTTGGCTTATCTTTTCCAATATTTTTTTTAAAAACTTGTGATGCAAACAGGAGTCTCGCTTTAAGATCAGGAGTGAGCATTTCATCACATGGAGAAACCAGTTTGGTCGGGTCCATGCCTTCCAAAAACCCAGGATTTTGTTCAAGTAATAATTTGAACGACTCACCAGAGGGGGAACATATTGTTTCATACATAGATTGAAAAGTTTTGATGTTGCTTAAATTCTTCATAGTTTGAAAGGCAGTTGATGCATTAGTTGGAGTTTCTTTTAATCTGGGTTCCTTTTCCAATTTGTCGTCGCATTTGCTTGGCTTGTTTAAAGACCCATTGGCTGTTGAATTTTGCATTGTACCGTGGAAAGGATCTCGCTGTGAACTACTATTTGGAGGCATGGAGATAAAATCCAAAATTCCTTTTAGTTCAAAACTATGTTGCTGTGAGCTTAGGCTGGGGGTTGAAGAAGTGCTTGGTCTTGAATTTAACTGATCAGTGGGACTTGAACTGGTAAGTTCAGATGATTGGATGTCTGGTGCTGGTTCCATAACCGGTTTGCTTTGGCCATTGTTAGAAACATTTGATTTATTTCGGTTGGTGGAATTTAAGAAGCTTTTCAAATGGTCACTTAGAGTCATTTCAGGAGCCACTATAAGTATGAATGAAAAGAATGTATAGGTTTCTGTTCTGTGGTAACTAATCAGTGCGCACAGTGGCACAGCCAGAGAAGAATTCAGAGTCACAATTTACAAACCTCCCCCCAAAAAAAACTTACAAAAACAATTTTTTTAACCCTTTCATTAGTTTTTCTGGCTGCGCCACTGAGTAAGCATTAGACTAATTATCAAGGAATTATAATTAAATCATTTGGACTAATTGACGCATTTACAATAAATTAAGTGGGCTATGCAAGTTAACTGTTTGAATGCGAGATTGTTTGTGCAGATCTGTATAGACACTGGACAGACAACTGTTAATCGATGACAACAATGCGAGATTGATTGTGCAAAATTAAAATACTTCGTAATGCTAACATTTTAACTTAAGACTGTGACCGTTACTGTTACCTTATATCTTCACTCTTCAGAAGAATATAAGACTTCATCATTTGATATAAAATCACTAATATGAAATGATTAACAATTACACAAACAGGTACCTCAGAACAATCTACATTGTTTTATAACTTACTGGGTTTCCCGTCATCTTGCGTGGTAAATGATTTAAACTGGGCATAATATGTCGACAAATTCGGGAAACACGCAGGAATGTCATGAAATGTGTGTAATGTTTTTGCCTGTTGCAAAAATCAATATTTTTTGGTCAGATACTGTATACACAAGCTGAGAGTCAAATTTTACACCTAAAAACAGCCTAATGATAACTTGTTGGTTATATTAATTTAACTTACTTTATCTCCAAGTGCTTTTCTCGACTCCCAACATGCATTTACTCGCTCTTGCGTGAGTGAAATATGTTGCAAAAACGATTCCGATATTTCTGTGATTAGCTTTTGATAGCCAAGTACATTTCCCGAGGTGGAGCCAGTCTTGTTAGATTTTTTTTCTATTTCTTGAATAATTTGTTGCTTCTCATGTCTGGGCATTCGGCCAAATCTAATTGCTGCAGAAGGGAATGTTTTAAAGAAGCAAAATGATACTGAATATAAGATAAAAATACGCTTAGTTTAAATTACCATCACGCGACATTCCAAGTCCAACACATTTCTTAAATCGACAGAATTGACATTTGTTCCGACTTTTAAGATCGACTTTGCATGACTGCACACAAGTTTCGTATTCAATTTTGAGTCGAATGGTCCGTCGAAAAAATCCCTGTAATTACCTGTACTGATCAATATGCTGTTGGATTTATTAACAAGTGATGACACCCATTGAAAAAAGATTGCATTATGGCTCTTATTTGAAACAAATTAGAAATTACCTATACAAATATATTATAATATAATTATAACTACATATAATATGTATTAGTTTTACTACCTGTAATAAAATGGTAAAATGTTTGATAAGCTTTGTGCTATAGGCTATTAATAGTATAGTCTGATACTGCAGAACTTACCAGTAAGCATTTGTTTCTCATTACTATAAAATACAACCAGTTGACGTCTAAATAAAATTTGAAAATTGCTAGATTATATATATATACATAACATGTTTTACAAATTACCTTGCACCCTTCACATGCATGGACACCATAGTGAAATCCAGACGCTTTATCTCCACAAACTTTGCATAGTATATTCAAATCCGTTGACTTCACTGCAAAATGTATGTAATATAATAGTGGGTTTAACAAAAACATTAATGATCTTAAATTTAAACTTAATTTTGGGTCTAGTCATACTCAACTAAGTATAATTTTCTAGATAAATATCATTTAAACAAAAAGGGTTATATATATATATATAAATAATATGTATAATATTATAAACCTAATTTGCCACTAGTGGTACCAGAGAAAGAGAACAAACCTTTTGTTACAGTATAGCGAGAAAGAGACCAAAAACAAAGCAAAAGTTGGTATTGCACAGTACATCCCAAGTATATAGACTGATAAATTACAAATGACACAAAAAAGATTTAATCATTTGTCTTGCATATGGCAATATCAATTAGCACCAAAATAAAACAAACTAACACAAAACGAATTTTACCCAATAGCTTTGTAGAAGGTCGCTTTTTTCGTAATGGTGCAAGCACTTTGGGGCATTCGGTTTTAACACAATCGGGAGAAACATCGGCGTCAACCTTATCACATTTTTCCTCACTCATATTAACAAAATAGATATGTAGTAATAAACTAATAATATCCGCTTTGGTCAATGATAAATTTTATACTTCTCAACACCAACTTGAACAAGGTTTTCTACCGATATCCGGCGAATACATACTTAATGATAATATATGAAACTGTTGAAAAATGAAAATCAAAATTGAAATTCAGTAAGACTTTATCTTCCAAATAGGCACTACGTACTAACAAAGAAAGCTCTCTTATAGTGAATGTTAACTAAAAACACTTCGACACAAATAGGCAGTTATTTTCTTCTTTTAAAACAATGTTCAGATAACGCTGTACAAATCCGCAACTCAAAAATGTCACATAATTTATTTAAGTGGTTCGAGCATACAGCATGCGCAGTACAGTAGTTTCAGCGACCATTTTCGGTATCTCAGAGTGAGACCACGTGCATAATAGTCCCAAGTTTTTGGGAATAAAATGGTGATATATACTCTGTTTTATGTTTCAATGGCAATGTCCGCTCAAACAAAATTGTATTACTCTTTGGGGTAGTTTCCTTAAGCCTAATGTCGTATACCGATAGTGAGACGGTGCCGTGGTGGTTAGCACGCCTGTCTCTTATCCAGAGGTTTTCAATTTAAGGCTCGTCGCTGGCTCGCTGCTACCATTGTGGGCGTATGTGTCTTTGGAGTCTCTTAAGACTCTTAACGGCAATTACTTAAACCTGGTGGTCACTAATGGGTTGTTTATATTGTCAGCCTTACAAAAAAGACAGTCACAAAGTTGCATAAATGGGACTCGTAAGCTGACACTAGGTGTATATTAACTAATAAAACACTCGTTTTCAGGCCACATGACGATAAAACTACTTCAAACTATAAACCCTATTTCCTTCTTTCCGTCAAACAGAAAAGAATGCACATGCAAGAGAATTCTTTACTGCCGTGTACGTTCGCTGATAACTTTTCTTATTCCATCGAGGGAGATCGCATGTGGCGCACCCGCCCCCTTCACACCTATTTGCTATAAAGATCGCGTTGATTTCAGTACTGAAGTAAAATTTGTATTCGCTCTTAACGAAGGACAATTTTTGTTTAACTTTTACAATTTTCTTGGCTCGTTCTAATAAAAAAACAGACATGTAATAATATCATCCGCTAAGTCAGTAATTAATTTAACATTTCTTCACAGTGGCTTTTATAAGAAAATATTGCAGTGTATTGCAGCAACAAAAAATTAAAATCAACTTAGTTTTTGGATTAATCCATTAAAGCATTTCTATTGACTATATATTTAAAAAGTAAATTGCATTTTATTTTTTTGCATTTATGCAAATAATTCTCGATATTAACTAATTACTATCTATACAGTACTAGCTGTTTACGAACTCTTGCGTACAGACATACTTTCGCTTTATAACAACTCTATATAGTATATTGTAGCAGGTAATGTCACCTCAGGCAATATAGATAAACATTACTATAGATGCGTATCGGTAAACTTTGCTCTGGGCATATGTTTGTAGATATAAAGTTTATTCGAGGTTAACCGTAATCCATTGGGATGGAATACAAGATAGCATGGCTCTAACAAAAGGAACAACACCTTTAAATACATAATATCTAAATATCCTGATCGTGTTTTAAACAATTAACAACGGCCAAAGGAAGTCGCGAGGATCCAGTTTTCTAATTCGTTGATTTTTCTTTATTTACTACAAATAAAACAACAAAATAGAATAAAAAGATGCCCCATCTTTTCCCACTCAATTACATATTAAATTAAATAATGACAGCAACTTGTACCCACATAATAAAATTTGACTTCAACTCCCCTTCTTTTATTTAAAGTTGTAATATTGGAATGTGTTATAGAGTTGTATATAATTATAATCACTTAAATAAATGGATCAACTGGGGTCTGTGATCTATAGTTTAATGTTTAAGGTATTGCGCTTGATTGAACTAATCGTCAATTAATCGCTGATTATGCATTGTTAATTAATCTAAAAAAAGCACCAACCGACGAACAAAATAAATAAGACAACTAAGAACTAATGTGTTCAATAACGTTTTAAATAGGGAATTATTAACTTTATTCTCGCGTGACCGGAAAACGACAGTCGTTATTTTTTTGAATTTTTTATTATAATAGTTTGAACAATCTATCAGTGGCCACTGGGTGAGAAAAATTGCCGGTAAGTGTCCCCAGCTTGATTATTGGACACCTAACGTGCCCAACAAGAACAACTGTTTGACGAAAAAGCCGTTACAGGCTCAATTCAAGAACACGTGTTGATTAATAAAAAAAAGACACAATGGTCGTTATCATTCTATTCTTTCATTTCAAATACCAGAGAGCATAGAGTTAAAGCAGTCATAGTGTTACGCATTCTGCCAATGAATACAGCATAGCCAACAACGGTGGCAGCATCGAGCTGTATATTCGTTTTGAATATATGAATTCAGCGTTTGGATCTCAGTGGAAACACAGGTAGCGCTCGAGTGTTGAAACCCGCTTTATAAAGTTACACGTTGGTTTTATTTTAACCTTCTAACTTTTTATTATTCCGGTATTGTATATTTAACACAGTACGAGGTCAATAACAGATCTTACCCTAGTGGAATGCCCAAACTAAACAACTTACAACTCACAATATACCAATAACTAATGACAAATGGAAAAGTCTGTCATCGAATTCTTTTATCAAACTAATATTTTATTCCGAACTAATTTGGTTTTATATTAGGGTGGTCATGGTCACGTTTTCTCTCGTACCATTATGTAGTATAACAAAGAAAGTATTCACCGAAAAATATAACCGTAACCACGAGACTCTAACATAGTGTTATATAGTTGTTCAGAACACGGTAGGAAAACATGGAATTTAGGCGCTAACGGTATCCCATCTTACCCACATTTCCACATGTTGCCATAAAACCGCGTTTCACAAGGGTACATGTGTATACATTTATATATATCACTATAGCTGTTGCTTCTATAGTTAAATAAAGGTTAGCAAATTATACATGGAAGTTACATCATATAATCTTTACGTTGGCACGCAATGAAGCCATCGATTTGGTTTACGTCAAGCCAAAATTACCACAACACGTCTTTTTAGGCGAACTGTACATATGTTGTTAAGAATGGGTAAATATGGGTTTGTTCAAGTTTGAAAAGATCCGCACTCAACTTGTCGGTTTAGAAGTATAATGGTGCGTATATCATTGAAGAATTTGCGAAGAGCCAACAGGAAAATAAATCTTATAGTCAGGGATCTCTTAACGAAAGTGTTCCACCGTGACCCATGTGCTTAGACGGAAACGGCCACGACTGCGTTGTTTGCAATTTTTGACCTTTCCGTATAATCTCTTTATATTGAGATGCACGGTGTGGAAATACACAATGTTATATTCATTGTCTAACAATGTTCTATCCGCGCCTTGTGACATTGGTAAAGAGATGTTATACAAGTACAAGTGAAGCACTGGCAACGCTTTTACCGTGCCCATCTTCAAACCAAGGTAA
This sequence comes from Ciona robusta, assembly GCF_009617815.1. NCBI lineage: Eukaryota > Metazoa > Chordata > Ascidiacea > Phlebobranchia > Cionidae > Ciona > Ciona robusta. The sequence goes on along the minus strand of NC_143242.1, from coordinate 5,832,392 downwards.
CTGCCGCAGTCATAGCCTTTCATGAAAATACCCATAACACCGACAGTGAAATTTCCAGCATTAAACAACAATCAAGCAGAAAGCACATGAGATATTACGAACGTATATATATGACCGCCCCCTGTGTTGCCTGGCTGTTATGTGAAATGGGGTTGAACGATTCAGTGTTCAACAATTGACTGGGGGATTCTACGGAAGAGATCCATTTTTTGTAACACATTCGATCTGTATAGATATAACTGAGACGGAGGAGAGTGGTTGTTATATGCGATTACGTACTTAATGATATGATGACATAATGCAATGTATAAAATATTCACGTTTACGAGTTAGTTCTAATACAAATTAAATGCATAAAGAGGCGGTATATATGAATAAAGAAATATATTCGTAATAAATGGACAAGCGCGCGCTTAATAACGGAAGTTTAACTTGCGTAGGTAAAATTTAGTTTTGTTGACAGTGTATTAAACTGATAGTATACTGAGAACTATTTATACCAATTAATAAAAATTAATAAAGTATGTAGGTTCGACGAGTGTCGACTGAAAAATGTTATAGTGTGGGGGGAGGGGGGTAAAATGCGATATTCTTTTGTTCTCTTTTGGCTTTTTCATTTGGTAGTAATAAACGAAGAGTAATTACAGAATAATATTATCGCAACGTCGCGACTTTAAAACAGCGTTGTTAATAGTTTAAACCACGATAAGGAAATATCGTATTTATGTGCTTAGGGTATCCCGCCTGACACCACTACATATTACTATATATTTTAAAATAGGCAATCGTTTCGAGAATCTGTACTTGAAAATCGTGATTTTTAAATATGATAAAAGTAAACATTACGTTGATATGCCTTGTACTAATTAAGTCAACGTTGGCCAATGATGGATTTTCATACGACATCGGTAAGTTGTGTATAATTACCTTCACATAATTTAAAAGTTGTATTCCCAAAATATTTTTTTAGGTGCATAAAACAATTTTCGGGTCAATTTCCATAAAAAGAACATGACAGTCTATGTGTGTAACACTAATGTCTTTTAATTTTATACTGAAACCCTATTTTTTTTTAGATCAATCGGAGTTGGAAAGTTTGGTTCGGCCAGCGTTACGTGAAGCTTTTCAACAAGTAGGAAGGGCAATACACCGCACAGATAAGAACTGGAAAAACGAAGTAAACAAAAAACCCAACTATAAAATTTTGCAACAACTTATAGCGAAAACTGTTTAAAAAAAGTTTGTTGCTAAATACTGTCCAATAATTTTTACCATACGTTTGGAAAATCGAGTTTTTTTCTTGAAATTGATAATATTGTTCACTATTTTTTACAGGATGTTTGGAAAACGCCTCTCCGTCTTTTTCAATACTTTAAACAACCGCCATGCCAAGAGACCGCTGATATGGCAAAGGCAGGAGACATATATCATTACACATTTGATATTTTGCAAAATAAATTAAAAAACCGTTTCTCGAGGTAAGCCATGACGCTACAGTTCAATAAATAACGTTCATTTTCTATTCACAAACTTTCTTATAGATCGAAGCGAAGAGTAAACGCCACTGACATTCTTTCCACGGCAACAGTGGCGGAACTGGCTAAGTTTTCCGGTTGTAGGGTTAATTCGATGTCACCAAAATGCCCCAACACATGTCTAGCCACACTTTATCGGTCAGTAAAAATGCTATTTTTTGTTATATTCGTTATTGCAAATCCTGTATATTTCTGCCCACTGAACGGACCACAACAATGTGAATCAGCATATCCTATATAGGTGAGGTCATACCGCGAGGCACGCCAGAAAATGTAGGCCTAAACTGCTATAAAATACAATATAGTAGATTGGGGTAAGATGGGACATCTTTGGCATATAAATAACTTGATCGTGTTTTAAACTTGATCGTGTTTTAAACAATTAACAACGGTCCGTGGAAGTCGTAAGGATATAGTTTTATATTTATTTGAATGTTCTTTGTTTACTAATAAATGGGAGGAGAAAACAGAGTTAAACGGTTTCCCATCTTCTCCCACCCTATAATGTATATATACATAACGTATACGCATTAGTGTTAAAAAATCCCAATGCCACATCATGTTCAAAACTCGCAGGTGTTCATATAACATCTATATACTCAGGTCGCATAACGGCGATTGCAATCACGCCACTAACACATACTGGGGAGCTGCAAACAACCCATTCGTGAGATGGTTACCTGCAAAATACGAGAACGGGTTCAGTACAGCTATTGGTTGGGAGTCAGATCGGTTGTACAATGGACACCGTCTACCCTTGGTTCGCGAAGTCTCCAATGACGCAATGAACACATCCAATAACCAAGTGACTGGTAAGTTAACCACGTGGATTGAATACTGTTAGGGTTTAAATATCGGCAAAAAACAAACATACTTGTATGCTCTCGCATCCGCACCATTTAATTTTGAGAAACGCATTTCGCATGCTGTAGAATAATGGACGTAGCGTTTAATTGAATATGTTCGCTGCAAAACTTTCCATCCGCCAAATCTATAAGTGCAGAAACGTTTAAGGTTTATTACAGCAAATTTGATTTTGTATTCTTAGTTCGTTTATATACTATCTTATGACTAAAATGACCCATCCGCAATGTGAGGTAGTTGCTTCTGCCCCCCATTTCTGTTGTTTTTGCGGTTCTTTACAAATGCATTTATACGAATCTGCGTCCACTTATGGTTGACGTTGATATGGTGTATGGTAGGGTGGGGTAAGATAGGAAATATTTTTGGTAAAAAAACGAAAAAATACTTGGAGAAATAAATAATTGCGACCTCGTGATAAGCGATTTAGGTGCTAACATTGTTCTATCTTACCCCACAGTACTATACAGTAGGGTGAGAGAAAATAGGACACCGCTTTTCTTATTTTTGTCTAAGTTTGTAGCAAACAAAGAACATTCATAGAATTAAACAACCATATCCTCACAACTAGACCGTTGTTAATTGTTTAAAACACGTTTGGATATTATGATTCTATACTCAGGCGACTCGTCGTATTCTCATATGCTGGTGGTTTGGGGTCAATACATCGACCACGACATCGATTTCACCCCACAAAGTTTGAGTACTTCTACCTTTCAGGGATTGACAAATTGCGCGAATACGTGTGAGAACAAATCACCGTGTTATCCTATCCAGGTAAACTATACAGTGTAGGGCGGAGTAAGGTGGGACATGTTTTTATTTTATTTTCCCGTTCTCATTTATTTTTCTCGTAGCTTCACGACTCCAAAATAGCGTTGTTAATTGTTTAAAACGCGATTAGGAAATATGGGACATAGGTGCTAACGTTATCATATTCTTTATATACCCCACAGTACTATATGTAAACATTCTTTTCACTCGTGGTGAAAATTGTCAATGCATTTCAACAACATAGAGTAAGTCATAGAAATAAAGGACATTACGATAACGCAATATTTTGCTATACATTGACTTTAACAGCGTTAGCAAATGCACAATAAACTACCATCTATAAAAACGGCAATACAGTGATGTAGCAAGCAGAATTTGCTCATGGTTAACCTAGCGGTCTGCTTACAGTCTAATTTGTTCTACCTACACTTATACCTTCACTGACATATACGGATGAATATTTCAATACAAGAACACGCATGTGTTTGAACGCCAACAATGGTATAGCAGCGACGTGGCTTGAACCGATTACCTGTGGATTAGGCGTATACCGCTTTTTCACGGCGCCGGACAAAAGTCATAAAATGGTAATTAACATTAAAGGTTCCAGCGAATGATCAACGAATCAAAACAGCGAAGTGTTTGCCGTTTTTTCGTTCTGCGGCGGTTTGTGGGACAGGTGATACTTCTGCACTTTTTCATAAACTGAGACCAAGGGAACAAATCAATGCTGTGACTTCATTCGTAGACGCCAGTACGGTAAGTTAGATTCTAAGTTGCATTTAATCGGAATTTTGTTGAATTTTAAAAACTTTAACAAAAATGTCCTATTACCTTTTATTTCGTTGAATTTTACAGATTTTCATCAAAAATGTTTTATTGTTAGGTTTATGGTAGCAGCGATGCCCTTAGCAATGTGCTACGAAACTTATCTACAGACGAAGGCCTCATGCGGGTCAATGCATTATACTCAGACGGTGGGTCAAAGGTTCTACAATAACAAGATTTTAGCAAAAATTTAAACATAATGGTCCTTACGAAATATAATTGCTTTAGATTGATAGATGGCCTATTATCACCCTATATTTCATTTCCTGAAGCGGGAAACCATCAAAAACAACAAATATATTGTGTGGCCGAATTCGCAATTATTGTTATCGCCACGATGTTCTCCTTGACTTCATTCATATGTGACGTTCTTAAAGCAAAACGCGGACATCGGCTTTTAACAATAGCACTTCATATACGTCAACAATTCCCTTTAGGATCTCGTGCATATCTCCCATTTGACCCAAGCAAGGGGTGCGTTCAAGACCCGCGTGACCTTAGTGGGAACAAAATAAATTGCTTCCACGCAGGAGACGGGAGGTATATGTATAGACTGTATTATTTGGACCATAACTTCTGGAACTACCATTTATAAATAAAAAATATATTTCTCTATATTTGAAATTGTTTCAGATAATTTCTGTATATAAAATTGTCTCAGGTGATTTCTGTGTCTCGCAACTATCAGAACGCCGGTTTTGTAAACTAATTCGGGCTTGTATTCGGGTAAACTCTAAAAATACACTGTTTAAAAATTTAGTCAAAAAACACTCTCACTGCTTTTCTTTGTTGGAAGCTACGAAATAATGCCTTTAAATGTCCAATATTAGAGTGAGCGAACATCTTACTCTGTCTGCTATCCATACATTGTGGATACGGGAGCACAATCGAATTGCACGAGCATTAAAAGTCATTAACCCCCACTGGAACGGTGAAATATTATACCAGGAAACTCGGAAAATAATCGGGGCTTACCACCAAGTCGTGAATTGGAAGTAAGGAACTAATATATAGAAGGGTGGGGTAAGATGGGACATGTTTCAATCTTTTTTCTCTCCTTTTTTGGTATAGTAAACAAAGAGAATATTTAAAGTTGATTGTTAAAAAACGATTAAAAATATGGGGTTTTAGGTGCCCCACCTTACCCCACATATCCCACCTAACCCAAAAATACACTTTTCTGCTTTTGTCTGTTTGATTTTACACGTATATTGTTATATGCATTAAAATAATGGTAATATAAATCTATTTATGACATGATTTTTTGACCGTTCTTAAGTTACTATTGTTTTTTACCCAAACCGACCTTTTTAATGTATTAATTTTCTTACGAATTAAGTTTGCATTTTGGAATAATACTACACCGTCTCTTTTTCCCAGAGAATATGTGCCGAAGATTATTGGCCCAACAGGCATGGCTATGATGGGGAGTTATACTGGTTACAAAACGAACGAAAATCCGAGCATATCAAACGTATTCGCCACCGCTGCTTTTCGCTTCGGGCATGCCACCATTTCACCCATGTTTAGAAGGTTGGACGAGTCATACAACAACCATCCAACTTACCCGACTATATTACTGCATCAGGCATTTTTCTCTCCATGGAGAATGATACGGGAGGGTGGCATTGATCCAATAATGCGAGGTAAGTCTGCAGCCACACTTGTGGGCTTATAGATACCACTCGTGTGGGCTTAGAAGCCACGATTTTGTGGGTTCAGAAGCCACGCTTTTATGCGACACTTTTACTCAACCCGAAGCGTGTTTATAACCACCGTCATTTTTTTGCTAATTTTATTCTCTTCGTTATATGAATTAACCTAATCTTTGATACTGTATTCGGCGGTATAAATAAAAAAAGTGAACAAAATAGAAATTTAGTTGCGATTATGTGCACTTTAACATTCGAGGCAATACGCAAATTGACGTTTTATGTTAATATACGTAGAAGGGAAAACGGGTCTGCTGTCACACTTGGTCGAGCAACGCATAGCACACCCTATAAGGTTCTAATTTCAAGCACTGAATGCTTTGTATAATGGATACGCCCGTCCGGGTTTTGAATGGAAATGATCCTTATCATTCTTTCAATGTATTGAAAAGACCACAAACGGACAGGGTGTTTTTAAAGTGTATAGACCTGGAAATTTTCATATAGTCCTGGAAAGCCCTAAAACCTTTTTAGTTCCATGCCCGTAAAAAACGTAGCTATTTTGGGCAATGAACATGTCTTCAGCCGCGAAAATAATACGTCAAACAAAAAAGTATTTATGTTCATGGCGTGCAAGGAGTTTAAGTTTTATTGATGATAAACACGTGGCATATATATATGGTAGGGTGGAGGAAGATGGGACATCTTTAGCAGATAATATCCAAATATCCGGATCGAGTTTTAAGCAATTTACAACGGTCTATGCCTATGGAGTCGTGATTAAAAAGTTTTATGATTCTTTGAATGTTCTTTGTTTACTACTAAACAGGGCGAGAAATGAATTTAAAAGATGTTCCCATCTTTCCTTACCCTACTATGTAAAAGTTTACAAATGCGTTCAAAATGTTTTCTCTTTTACAAATGCGTTCAAAAAAAATGTTTTCTCTTTTACAAATGCGTTCAAAATGTTTTGACATGCGCTAAAGCCAAAATGACGGTCACTAAAACACGTTAAGAAGGCTGAACATATATATGTGTTAAACTTATCCGACGAGTTCAGCACAAACTCGGTAAATCATAATTTGAATGCCCGTATAGGTTTGATCGGTAAAGCCGCAAAACTTATTGTTCCCTCCGAAATGATGCACGAAGAGTTAAGAGAAAAGCTCTTTCTACTTCAAAACCAGGTACATGACAAAAACAAACAGATTTTTTAATTTCAAGTAAATTTCCTGATTGGTTTTAAGTTGCAACAGTAGGGCCGACATTGCCGACATTTTAATATATACACTTTTCATTGTGAACAGTTCTAACCCAAATTAGCTAAGCTATAAAGTATAATACAACGTTGTGTTTCGTGATACACCAAAGCCAGCAGTTGAAAAGACTTTGTAAATCAAAACACGAATTTGTCGTTCCTCTCACAGGTAGCTTTGGATCTCGCATCTCTTAACCTGCAGCGTGGGCGCGACCATGGGTTACCACTTTATAATGACTGGCGAGAAGAGTGCGGGATGTCTAGAGCTGACAATTTTTCCCAAGTTGCTATGGAAATAACAGACGCTTTGCTGAGAAGCAAACTCGAACGCTTATACAAGCACCCTGGGTGAGATTCAGTTGGTTGGGAGAAGACAGGACATCGTTAACATATAATATCCAAAGTTCTGATCGTGTATTAAACAATTAACAATGGTCTATGGTAGTTGTGATAACACGGTTTTATATTTCTTTGAATATCTTTGTTTACTAACAAATGGGACAAAAAAATGGAACGAACAGTTGTCCCATCTTATCACCTAAATCCAATATTTTCTGATCGTGGATTAAACAATTACCAACGGGGTTTAGCGAGTCGGGGGGCCACAGTTATAAAATACTGTAAATATTCGTAAGTTTATGACCAAATGGGACGAGAAAACAGAATGATACATCCTATATTACCCCACGAATCATGTCCCATTTTACCTCACCCTACTATATGCTTAACTTTTTTAGTAACATTGATGTCTGGTTGGCTGGATTAGCGGAAGAATTACTCCCAGGATCACGAGGAGGGAAGCTCTTCACTTGCATGCTTAGTCGCCAGTTTAAATTTCTAAGAAACGGTGATCGATTTTATTACGAGAATACTGGTGTCTTTACACCCCAACAGGTTTGAAATTAAACTTCCACGAATTTTTACGAGTAGTCTTAAACTAAACGCATTATATTTAAGCAAAAATATCCCAACGGCTCAAAAATATTCGCCCACAAATTTACATACGTGGCACCTATAAAAGCGGGCACGAGGTGAATGGAACAGAACATCCATGTCATATCTATATTTTATCGTTGTCCCCCCACACGAGGTTAAAACAAGTTATACATTCATTGTCGCAGGACCAATCATTTTCAGTATAATTTTTTTTAAAAGCAGTATTTATATTTATACACAATCTCAATAAACTAAACTAATATTTCAGGTGGCTGCACTTAATCGTTTGTCATTCGCCCGAGTAATTTGCGACACAACGGGTCTAACTGAAGTTCGTAGAGACGTGTTTTTCCTATCAACTTACCCTACAGGTTTCGTAAGCTGTAATTCGATTCCGTCACTCGATCTTATGGCTTGGAAAGAAGACACAACAGGTACAGAAGCTTTCGTTTTTACTGCTCAAGCATTACTAACTAAGTTTTCTCATCTTTTTATATACCTTGTCCTTTTACCATATAACTTTTTGTTCTGAAAAGTGCAATACTATACATCTGGCACTACTTTTGCTCTTAATAACACTGCTGCGCAGTTCTGAACAAACCACTTCTGCCAGATAAGCGTGTAAGTTACTGGCGCACGCTTGCACTCCAGGGAAGTTATACTGTGTCGAGTCATCAGGTAATTAACGAACAGTGAAGGATAACTGCGGGCAAATAGCGTTCGATTACAGGTTCTTGCACCGTTGTACTACAGGTTCTTACACAATTATAGGTTCTTAACTGTTACACATGCGCTTATAAACATATATTTAAATTAAACGCGCGTGTCCACAAAGCACTCATTTTATTGGGTGCAAACGTTCGCGCGTTTTAATCAAAGGTTTTTGTACACTTTTCCATCTTCTGCCGTGTCATCACGACTTTCGTTTATTGTCTTTAGTTCTTTACTTTTTGCTCATTTTTTGACCAACGTTTTTTGAAACACCCCCTTTTTTATTATTACTTTAATAGTGGGCAGCTGCGGAAATGTCCCAAGTATTCCAAACGGGTCGTGGAAACGCTGTGGACAAACTGGAGTAAGCTATACATGCAGTCCTGGTTATGTGGTTCAAGGAACACCCGATGTGACTTGTGGAGCAAGCGGCTTCTCACAACTTCCTAGCTGTTTAGGTGGGAATATTGAAAATATACATCTTACAGCAAAATTTTGCGTATTGGGCAAGATGGTCTATGTTTTTGTTATTTTTTATCGTCACGTTTGGTTTTCAACAAAAAATATTTTTTTATCTTTGCACCTCGATAAACGTAAAAGAGTGTTGATGAACGCGGTATCCATATTTTGCCAAAGTACAATGACATCTTTTATAAAAACCTTGTATGTCTACCAGTATAAAAACCAACTGATCATATGACTTGACACGGTGTCACAATCGTAACAGACGCTTGAGACTATGCTTGTTTATTGAAAGTTTCTGATATGTTAAGTTTAAAACGTTGGTTTACAGCTTTCATATTTTTTTTTTTTTTATTGTAATCCAAAGACGTAAACGAATGTCTAATCAAAAACGGAGGGTGCCAGGATGTCTGCACAAACCACCAGGGTAGTTTTACTTGCAGCTGTGCGATGGGTAAACAGCTAGCCAATGATGGTCAAACCTGCGTCACAGTTCAACAAACTACAATAGCCGACCCAATGACGTCAACTGTAAGTTACAAATTAATATAACTTGACGCACCTGAAAATGCGCTTATCAAAACAAATCGTTTATTATTAGTTATGGTCAATATTTTGAGTGCACGAGGGCGTTATATATACAAGTCAATTTAACCGTGGCAATTTTTTATATAGGTCACACCCGCACCCCAGATAAACATCCCCGCTATCGTTGTTGGCGTTGTACTTGGAGTTGCAGTGCTGTGTTTCTTTGCACTTGTGTGCTACTTGATATATCAAAACACGTAAGTTTGAGGCATAAACCTTATAATAGTATAGTGTAGTTCAATGTAATTTTTTTACAAGAAGAAGGCTTTTATCTTTGGTGACATATAAACCTAGAGAACACTATTATGGTAACTTTATATGTTTATATATATAATTCTTAGGAAGGGCGGATTCACCCGATATAATATCGCATACTATATAGATAAACAGATTTTTAAATCACATTATAATTTATATCTTACGGGTTATTTTGATTTTTGCACGCACATGCTTTGGTATATTGCTTTTTTGTGTATATATTATAATAGCGTGGGGTAAGATAATCCATGCTTTCTCTTTATCTTCTGATATGGAGTAAACAACGAATATTTACTGAATGATAAAACCTTATAGTCCCACGACTCTATATATATTAGGGTGAGGGAAGATAGGACACCATTTATCCCATTTATACTCGTAAAATTTGGTAGTAAACAAAGAACAGTCGAAGAATTATTAACACGACTCCTATATATTTGGATATAATGTGTCAAAGGTGTCCCATCTTTCCCCGCCCTACTATAATTGTTAAAACAAGATCCCCAAATGTATAGTAGAGTGGGGGAAGATGGGACACGTTTTAATTCTATTTTCTTGTCCCATTTGGTAGTAATCAACAACATTTAAGGAAATATTAGACCGTATGCCCACGACTTCCATACGCCGTTGGTAATTGTTTAATACATGATCGGGATATTTAGATATTATGTACTAAAGGTGTCCCGTCTTCCCCCACAAAATTATATGGGGATGATGTGGTAACTTTAGCAGTATTATGGACCGGGAACAGCTACAAATAACAACTGTTTACTTTCAGAAAAATGTCTACAACGAATAAACATCTCATTTCGAGTAAAAAATATGAGCTCGACAAGTCTGCGTTTGACAATCCTTCTCGAGATATGGATTCAAGAACCTAGTTTAGATTTAAATCATATTTCAATCGCGTAATCTACTTTATTTACACATTTGTAGCACTAACCAGCTATAATCGATAGTGATTTTTTGCAGATTGTAGAATGTGTTTAAACTTTTTTTGAACAAAACATTGCAAAGAAATAAAAACAATAACTGACTTAGCATAATATACATGTGTTTGGTTACGGTGAATATGAATTTTAAATCAGATTCTATTTATAAAAAAAAACATCGAAAAATGGCGGTATTTTTTAATTCATGTTGCCCCACAATTGTTTTATTCCCAGTAGTTTGCATCAGTATAACAGAACCGATATTAAGCTATAACGTGAATGGAACCCGCACGTCATGAATATTCAGCTCCTAAATATAACCATCCTCTGTCAATTCTATACATCAGCTCTCGGCACTTTTGTGCGGGTTTTATGAGAGTTATATGAATTGACTGGATGTTTGGTACTGACGATTGACGTTCGACTAGACTTTCTGGCGATGTGTATATAGGCAAGGTGAAGGTTGAATAGGGTGTGGGGACAGGCCACTTCAGAGACATCAATTTATAATTACAAATCACTAGTACTTAAAACCTTATTCAAATAAAATGGGTAAGGATTACAGACTAAACAGCACAAACAAACACTGGTGAATATATACATACAGCGGTCGATTTGAGCATATGAAAAGAACTATAGAACTGTGGGGTAAGATGGGATACCGTGGGTACCTAAATCTCATATTTTCTGATCGCGTTTTGAACAATTAACAACGGTCTATGGGAGTCGTGAAGATATAGTTTTATAATTCCTTAAATGTTCGTTGTTTACTATATACCAAATGTGAGGAGAAAATAGAATGTAAAGGTGTCCCATCTTCCCCCACCCTACTGTATAATTCTGATTAATACTATTTGTTTAATATCAAATGAGGCTATAAAAAAGAGAATGAAAACATGTTCCATCTTACCCCACCCTAATATATTAACATAACTTTTTTATTTGTCTCTTGACTATGTAGTTGCGAACAAAAAGGGCGATAAGTGACAACGTAAAGAAATGAAGAAAAGGTACCAAGGATTCTAAACCAATGGTATTACGTGACTTTTAGGCATATAATAGCAGTAATGGCGAACTAAAATACCCCACAATACACCAGACGAAAACCATATTAGAAAAAGACTGCCGCGAGATGTCCTACTTTTTTAAGATTATGGCGTTTTTTAATTCTTTTTGACGTCACATTTGGTAGAACCTGAGAATATTTAAAACATCATGATACCGTACCCTCAGGACTCGAAAAGAGCTTTGTAAGTTATAAAAACACAAGATTAGAAAATATGGGATATTATTTGTTAACGGAATCCCATCTTACCCCATAGTTACTTCACTACTTTGAAACAAATAACGTAACTTAAAAAAGGATAATTTCAAAATGTGACTTATGCGTTACAGCATTTACGATACGTTTATCGCGTAGAAACAAATAAACATTAATTTTTTTACCATGCACTAGGGTGGGTTAGGATGGGACATGTTTTCATTCATTTTTTTGTTCCATTTAGATTTAAACAAAGAATATTTCTCTACTCTGAAAAGGCGTTGTTTTTTACTATACGCTTTCGTAATTGATTAAGCCTACACGTATGTAGGTTATAATAATAGTGTATTGACAGATTAAAGTTTAGCCATTTGCGTGTATCCCCTACAGCCATATAGGGTTGCGGTTACATATACAGTTCATGTGCCAACACGACTTAGTCATAATTCGAAATTAGTCTGCCGCGCCACTATGATAATTAAATCACCGCGTACACCTATGATGGTGTTGTAACCTAAACGCTTAGATTTTAAAATAATTAAATATCATTGAAAACGTTGTGCGTCCACGCACATTTAGTCGAGTTATTAAGAACAATTTACCCAATCAGAAAATAATAAATAAAAAAAACGGCGAAAAATAAGCAAATTATTTGCAACCGTACTTACACTAATGTGAATTTCAAATACGCGCAGTATATTCAATAGTACATTAGTGATTAACCGCGTGTAGATTAATCAGCAGTATTGGTTTGATTCAAATTAATTATTCAGCACACGGAAACTACTGCAGCTTTTCAATAATTTAATTTCAGATTCAGTATTGTTAATATTTCATTACCGCGCGACCTCCATTTGGCTGCCAAGTTTGTTTACCTAAAAAACAAGCTTTTCCAAAAATAATTTTTGACCTTAACAATACGGTAGAGAGTTTTTTTTACATCTATCACAAAAACTCTGCAAAGAAAAAATAAATACGACACATGTACAACTCTTACACCATAATAAAACTGAAATAACTGTATTTTAATCTCATTCACAACAAAACGTTATTCAATACAAATACCATAATGTGTTTCGAGTATTTTTTGGGCAGTTTTTTTTTCTTTTAGAGTGCAAACAAAAGATATTTAGATATTTTACAATATCTGTTTTAAATCCAATGTGTATATGTAAACATGTGATAAAAGAATATACTTTGTGCAAAAAGTAAATTATTCTGTGTAGCGGGGAAATAGCAATGTATGTTATCATTATCACAATGCTGCAATACCAAGAAAATGTGTTTTGAAATACTTCGATCATTTCTGTAAGTGCTTCTCAACCCTTGCAATCAAAAATTGATCAACTTTTTAACAACTATTGTAAAAGGAAAAAAACTTTTGTGATTATGCATAGTGCCTACAAAACTTGTGTAAACTGTAGCTTCGGAAATCAGTTTGCCAAAAATTGCTATTAATTTATGTTTAATATTTTTTTCATGGCCCCAAAAAAGTTGAGAAGCAATGATGTCACTCAAAATAACAATATATGCCCTTAAACAATTTTTACACATAGATAGTCACGGCAGTTAAAAATGTTTATGGAATTTATATTTTTTTTACTTTGGCAGGAACCGCAAATCTATGCTTAGCTTGTTTAAGGGCAAACTGTGTAGTAAACTGAAGTGCTATTATAAGTGTTGTGAATGAGACATACTTAAAATAACAATGAATTACAGGATAAAGGGTTAGAACACATTTGGGCATCTGAAGTACCATTAACACATGTATGGTACATCTACCGCAGTATTAAACTTAACACATAAAGGTAAAAAGAACGAAAAATCTCGGTACTAATGAAAATGAATGCATGGAACTTGCGAATGTCAACAAAAGAGAAGTATAAACAATACTCTTGAAGAACTAAGTCAAGCACAAAATGGGTCGGTACCGCAAATAACACGAAATATAAGATAATAAAGCGTTACTGCTTTGGTTGGTTGCAATTGCACACATTGTTGAAATTGAAAAAGTAAAGCGTCTTAAATTAAAGTAGCTATGTAATATTCGATGGCAAATATCTAAATTTTACCCATAGGTATATTCTTCAAGCTCTAATCCCATTGTACAGGTAACCAGCAAGCACTCATAAGTTATAACCACTTCAAATCACAAAAATCCCCAAATCCAAGTATATGTACATTAATGTCTTCAGCTTAACCACAGTACAGATGATGCATAATTCATAATTGAATGAATCAATGGGACGCATAGTAGTAGTACCAGTTACCAATCTTAGTGATGAAATATACACATTAATGTAACAGACCAAAGAATTAAGTACCTTATACTTATATACAAACTTCAACTGCTACTGGGTAGTGGTGTCTCAATCTGGCATTTCAAAGTCTGGTACAGCTCTTTGCTCAGATTTCCAATAATACATTGTTTTCGCAAGAACTCTAGGCATGTTTTCTGTCCAATTCCAAGGTACTTCATGTTGTTTATAAATGTTCCCAGTTGGCCAAACGTGACATTTCGAATCACTTCGTTCGCATTTTCCCTCTCTTCTGGAGTAAGATCATTCCAGCCAATCTGAGAACAATGCTGTTGTCTTTCTACATTGACAGCATCGAAAAAAGCTGCGTTCCAAAATCTCAATGATTTCCAAATCACTTGGTTTTTCAATGCATCATATAGGTAAACTTTTTCGTCATCTTTTTCTTTTGCCGCATTATTATTTTGATTAATAGTAGATTTTTCTTCCTTCGTATTAGTTTTATCACCATTTTCCATTGCAGACAAGCTGTCCTTAATGCCCTTTATTTCCTTATTCACCCATAAATTAGCAGCTTTCCAAATAGAAGAACTACCGTTAGTTCCCTTTTTGGATAAATTCTTATTTTTCTTTTGCTTTTTATTTTCAGATTTCTCTTTGGTGTCATTGTCTGATGCACTGGACAACTCATGCGCATAGTTGGCAACAAACTCACTGTCAGGGCTTTTAAGTTCGACAGGATCAAGTGTTTCCTGGGAAAACTGCATGCTTGATATTTCCGGAACATGATAGTATGTGAAAGCCATATTCATGAGCGTCTTGCATGGTATAAAGTCATCTGCATCGTAGCATTCGAACAAAACCAACGCGAAACTGTGTGTGAGTTTGTAAAATGTTGACTCATTTACTTTCTGAGAGTTACATCGCTGCATGTTAACAAACTTAGCAAACATTTCTCTTCCATGAGCATCTTGGCAAAGTCTGCCAAAAGTCTGCTTGTCTGCAATACTAATTTCAACTGCAGGATTGAACAGCTGGGCAACATGTGCTCTCATAAATTCTTCAATATCATCCTCATAAGCCAAGTCATATTTTCCGATCACTTCAACTTCTGCACTTGGAGTAGAAGCTAACGAAGTGTCAGGTGATGAAGAAGTGTTTGTCACACAGGATCTATCATCCAGATCATTACTACTACAGTAATCAAGTACAATGGTAGGAATTTGAGGTGCTAAAGAACTTCCAGACATTTTGTCATTTAACCTGACCTAGTTGATAGTATACATGAGATGTCCATACACTGTTGTATATACACATCAACGCATGTGACTTTCTGTAAAGAAAACAACTGTCAACAATAACCATGACCTACTCTATGAAAATATTTCGACGTATATTTTGGTATTACAAATACCACCTAATTAACAAACGTAAAACATAATATAGAATAAACTAGAATAAGTACGTGTGGTTAACTTACTAATTAGTAATACCCAAGAAACTTTCATGACTAAACTGTATACAGTACAGTAGTAAAATTAGAACACATATGATTACGAATCTGATAGTGTAACATGAAACAGGGAAACACCTGGTCTGTGAATAAACTTCTCTTTTCGTATGATTACACGTCACAGAACTAATTAATTTACAAACCAAAATTGTATATACAGAAAACAAAATTTAGGCTGACGTTAATGTATAAACTTAGAACTTTCAATATCCTTACCCACACGGCAACACTATAACGAAAATTAAACGAGTTAATTGCTTAACGATTGGAGTCTAATTGGTTACAAAAACCTACCGTGTGCTTACTATAACAGCATCACTAGTCTGCATTACATTACGTGAAACACCCTAACAAAACAACATTTAGACGTGTGACGCCGGTTATGACTCGTCCAAATGAGCTCATGTAAAACGTAACGCTTGTTTCTTCTTTTTTCCCTTTGCGCTACCTTTTTCTCGCTTTGAAAAGACGTCATATCTAATTTTTGGTTCGAAAACAGCCGTTTTTGACGTTCGTGTTACAACCTATGCCTTATTTGGTTCTGACAGAAAAAATAAAACGCAGATTCTGTATAAAGTAAACCTGTTAGCTCCAAAATTACTGCTCGCTGACTGTCTAGCGCCACCCCTTGGCCACCTACTCTAATGTTTTACTTCTTCCTTTTCTATGAACCAGCGATGCCGTTTCGTCATCAGTTGCAGCTTTGCCTTTTATCGTGCGTGTAGCGAGTGCAGTATAGAGAGTCTTTATTGTAATTGTGTACAGCATTTTAATTCGTATTGTTTATTCTAGCGACTGAACATAACTGTTTTTTAATCTCTCTGTGTATGTCTATCGTCGTCGATATTGTTTGTCGTATGTGGCTCTTGTGAGATCGTTGTTTATCAATACACCTGTACATATTCATCAAGTTGAGAGCATTGATCAAGTTATAAACGCTTCAGTCGCTTATTGGTTACGGCTAAAACGGCAGCCGCGTAGGAGTTAAACCCTAGCTCCTACATTATTAAAAAACAGTTTATTGTTTTATTGGATCTAAGTCATCGAAATGAGCCAGACGTATTCTTTGATAGACTTTGAGGAAGTTAACTCTGTTGGACAAGACTCTACTTTAAGTGAGGATATCGAGGAAATTTTGGGTGATAATCAGCTCACCTTGCGCCCAAAACGCCCACAGCTCGGTGGGACAGCGTGTAAAGAGGAAAATGAAAGCTCAAGTAATGATATATTCGACCTGTCTACCCTTCAGCGCCGTCAGGCTGAAATCGCCCGTGCAAGAAAACTGCTGGATGAACAGGAGGATGTGGTCAGATCGAAGTTACGCCAGGCAAAGGACTTACAAGAAGATGCTTCGCAAGGCAGTAGCGTAACGGCGGCAAAGTCGCATAATTCGATGGATCAACCGGATCTATCTCGAGCCCTGATGATGATGGCTAGTTCATTGGAGAGAGGACCTCTACCGGCTCGTGAGCTCCCAAAGTTTGGAGGTAATGTTCTGCAGTTTCACGCGTTCATGTCGGAGTTTAACGATAACATTGGAAACCGGGTTAATGACGCAAGCACGAAGTTGAACTATTTAAGAAGTCTTTGCTTTGGCGAGGCCTATGAAGCTATAAAATCGTGTGTGGTAATCAAGCCAGCCGAGAAGGGTTTAGAAAAGGCCATTTCAATTTTGTATGACCAGTTTGGACAGCGACATCAAATTGTCAAGGCTCATCTCAACGCATTGGTAAGTGGTCCACGTGTTGCTGAGAATGATCCTAAAGCTTTGTTTAATTTATGGTCGGACATGAGCAACTGCTATAATACGTTGAATGCGTGGGGCTACAATAGTGATTTAGAAAACTCATATTTGCTGGAGGGCGTATTTAAACGCCTACCAAGCAGCGTTCATTATGAAATATTACATGGCGGCCAATATTCGATGGACAGTCGCATGGTGAGCTTTGTCAAGATGATGGATCATGTCGATCGGGCAGCGAGGTCAATCAATACTACGTTTGGTCAAATAGCAGCCGAATGCGCTGCAGCTCCGAAACGAGCACAAAGCACAATTAAGCTGGGTCGCGGTCACACAGATCAATCGAGGTCAGTAGTTGGTTTGAATAGCAACGCTGCAAGCGAAGTGCGTGCTTTCACTGGTCGACCGAGCAATGATTTTGGCGGTCGAATCGAGTGTCCACTTTGCGCAAGCCCGCATCGCCTTTATGACTGCAACTTGTTTCATAACTACGCACCTCGAGAGAGGTTTACCATGGCTCAGGAAAGGCGTTTATGTTTCAATTGTCTTGCGCCTGGACACAGCGCTAGGTTTTGTAGAAGTGGAGCTCGCTGTCGAGCTTGTCATCTTTCCCATCACACTCTGCTGCATATCCAGCCGTCTTTCACAAAATCGCAAACTAATAACAGCCGAAATGAAGTTGTCACTACCAACGCAATCATAGGCGGTCCAAAACGTACACGGTTTCGGGTAGTGCCGGTTGAAGTATGGTCTCGCGATCGGCGCACATCGGTACGAACATATGCCTTTCTGGACAATGGTGCGTCACATACCATGTGTAAATTTAGTTTGCTGGACAAACTGAATCCCAGGGCCAATGCAAGGAGACGGGGCGATACTAAATTTGTAATGAAAACCCTGAACCACACCGAAGAACAACTTGGCTGCAAAACTAAACTCTCCGTTAAGGGAATATATGAGCGTGAGATTTTCCGTATGGACGATGTGTGGGTGGTATCGAAATTGCCTGATGTCAAGGACAGCATCCCAAGCCCGATCGATATTCAAAGGTATGAACACTTGAAGGGTCTGCATTTTCCGGACCTGAACGTTAACGACGTCGAGTTGCTGATTGGATCCGATTGTGACGTCGCTACCGAAGAAATAGCCAGACGCCGGAAGAAAGGTTGCCCCACCGCCGTGAGAACTAGGCTTGGGTGGACGCTGAACGGCCTTGAGAACAACAGTGGAAATGGAAGGGCTGGTGTGTCTATTAATTATTGTAAAGTTGGCAATGCAGGCATACACGAACAGTTGGAGCACATGTTTTCATATGATTTTTGTGAAAGTAAGTCAGCAGGCGGAGTTGGCCCGTCTGTAGAAGATCGTCAAGCACTGTCAGTGATGGAGGAATCTAGTTCAAAGACCGCGGATGGCCACTATGAGATAGCTTTACCATGGAAACCTGATAAACCCCAGCTTCCGAACAATAGAAGCATGGCTGAAAACAGGCTCAGTCAACTTAGGAAAAGATTCGTTCGCGATCCGGAGTTGTACCAAAAGTATAAAGCAAAAATTAACGAGTACCTGGAAAATGGTCACGCTCGTATTGTACCGGATAGTCAGCCGATTAACAAGGGAAAGATTTGGTATATTCCCCATCACTCAACAAAGGGAAAGTTTCGCGTGGTTTTTGATTGTGCCGCTCGTTTTGGTGGAACCTCGCTTAATGACCAGCTGTTACAGGGGCCGGACTTCTCAAATAACTTGGTTGGCGTGTTGATAAGGTTCAGGCAAGAAGAGGTAGCCTTCACTGCGGATATAAAAGGAATGCTTCATCAGGTTCGTGTGCGCGCTGAAGACCGTGACTCCCTTCGCTTCCTGTGGTGGCCTAACGATGACATGGACCAAAAACCTGTGGATCATCAGATGCTTGTACATATTTTTGGCGCTACTTCATCTCCCAGTTGTGCTGGTTTTGCACTTAAACGTGTGGCCAAAGATAATGCAACAAACGCAAGCAGCCATACAGTTACGACTGTAGATCGAAATTTTTATGTTGACGATTGTCTTAAATCAGTATCTTCGCCTAATGAGGCCACACAACTAATTTCACAGTTATCCGATTTATTACATAGTGGTGGCTTTCACCTTACTAAGTA
Organism: Ciona robusta; assembly: GCF_009617815.1. Taxonomy (NCBI): domain Eukaryota; kingdom Metazoa; phylum Chordata; class Ascidiacea; order Phlebobranchia; family Cionidae; genus Ciona; species Ciona robusta. Next base: position 5,812,683 of record NC_143242.1, on the reverse strand, counting down.
TAACAGTAACTGCCGCTCTGTGCTTTCCTTTATTCCACAGGCTGATAGGTCGGTAAATGGGAACTGCATACCTGTTGATAAAACGTCTTCTGAAAAGACTTTGGGTTTAAAATGGGACGTCGATCACGATCGCCTGTTAATCAAAGTGGATATATCTTCCAAACCGTTTACACGACGTGGAATTCTTTCGATGGTCAGCCAAGTATATGACCCCCTTGGAATTGTGCAGCCTTTTATACTACTGGCAAAGAGTCTGCTGCAGCAGCTGTGCAATATGAAGTTGTCATGGGACGACGAAGTTCCAAGCTCGGTGAAGGCTACATGGCAATCGTGGATTACGAATCTTCCGTTACTACAGGACATTCGGTTACCCCGGTGTTTTAAGCCAAGTGGTTTTGAACCGAAGGAAATCCAGCTCCATTGTTTTAGTGACGCGAGTCAGGTTGGTTATGGCGCTGTTTGCTATCTACGGATGACCTCTGCGAGCGGACAAGTACATTGCTCATTTGTTCTTGGGAAATCACGAGTCGCTCCCCTAAAGACGGTCACAATCCCACGACTCGAGCTTACTGCGGCTGTCCTTGCTGTCAAGCTAGCCACGTTCATTCTGCGAGAAATTGATTATACGATTAACGACACGTACTTCTGGACAGATTCGACGTCCGTTCTTCAGTATATTTCCAACACAAGTACACGGTTCCATACTTTTGTCGCTAATCGTATCTCTGCAATTCACGAAGCAAGTTCGCCGTCACAATGGCGCTATGTTGATACTCGCCGAAATCCAGCCGATGTCGCTTCCCGCGGATTGGATCCAGAACGCTGGGAGTCAGCCCGTATGTGGTTTGAAGGGCCACCGTTTCTTTGGTGTGATTCAGGTAAATGGCCGGAATCACCCGTATCTACGTCGTTAGTTTCACCCAATGACCCAGAGGTAAAAAAACTGAATATCAACCAAGTGGAGGTCCAGGAAAAGGATACACCCTTACTTAACCATATCTGTACGAGGTATTCGAGTTGGAAACGTTTACAGCGAGGTGTAGCTTGGTTTTTAAAATATAAACGGTACATGGTAGACAAATACATACGACGGGCTCATGTTAACAGGGACCCGTTATCAACTCGTGACGTCATGGACGCGTCGGCACAAATCGTTAAATGGGTACAAGAGAGTGCGTTTGGTGGATTTAATATTCTGTTGAGGACGAACCAAGGCTCTTCACAGTTAAGCACGACAAAGAAGTGCACTAGGAAACTACCAAAGGTGAATATTCTCCAACGCTTGTGTCCATTTGTAGACAAAGGTATACTTCGAGTGGGTGGACGTCTTCAAAACTCACTTTTGCCAGCATGTTCAAGGCATCAAATCATTTTGCCAAGTGACCACCATGTAACACGCTTGATAATCCGCTTTTATCATGAACAAGAAGGTCATAGTGGTACCTTGCATGTGTTGGCAGCCATTCGCGAAACGTACTGGATCATACGGGGACAAGCAACCGTGAAGTCAACACTGCGTCAATGCATGGTCTGCAAGGTACAACGGGCAAAGGCGGGAAGTCAAGTTATGGCTCCACTTCCTGCGTCACGAGTTACGCCAGGATTTCCACCGTTCACATGGACTGGGGTCGATTACATGGGGCCGGTCCTAGTTAAATCCGGTAGAAGCGAAGTTAAACGATACGTTTGCGTGTTTACTTGTATGGCAACACGAGCGGTCCACTTGGAAATGGCTTATTCATTGACAACGGATTCCTTCATCCGAGCATTTTCGAGGTTTATTAATCGTCGCGGAAAGCCAAAGGAAATGTTTAGTGATAATGGAACTAATTTTGTTGGTGCAGAACGGGAGCTGCGAAATGAAATCAAGAAGTGGAACAAGGTTCATGCCTTCCGTAATGAAATGCTGCAGCGTGATATAGAATGGCATTTCAATCCTCCTGGGGCGAGTCACCAGGGGGGTGTGTGGGAACGAATCATACGCTCTATTCGGAAGATTTTTATGGCTACTATTGGCGCTCGGTCATTGAATGACGAATCACTGCTATCCTTTCTTGTCGAAGTGGAAAATATCCTTAACAGTCGACCGATTACGAAATTGAGCGATGACCCAGAAGACCCCATGCCGCTAACGCCCTCAATGTTGCTGATGGGAAAAACCGATTACTCCTGTCCCTTAGGGACATTCGTCAACGCGGATGGTTATCGTAAATCGTGGAAGCTTGTGCAACACTTGGCTGAGCAATTCTGGTCTCAATGGCTAAAACAGTATTTGCCATTGCTTCAAGTTCGCCAAAAATGGCTCTATCCAGAGCGAAACTTTTCGATTGGAGACCTCGTCCTTGTCGTGGACGAGTCAACAAAACGGTGTTATTGGCCAAAAGGCCTTATTAAAGAGACATTTCCTGACTCAAGTGGAGTGGTGCGAAGAGTACGGGTCGACACCGCTTCATCATCGATGGTTAGAGACATACGAAAGATATGTCTTTTGGAGGCATATGAATGATTAGCTTATGTTTAGTTTAGCGTGTAACGTGGGGGTAGCTCGTGTGTTTTGTTAATGTTTTTTTTTTTTTTTTTTTTTTTTTACTTGTGTACATATTTTATTTCTTGTGTTGTGTTGCGTATATGCTTTGTACTGTTATTGTCGCGAGGTAGTAATTGTGTCGTAAGCCGTTGAAAAATAACTTATATTTTATTTCGTTATTTTGGGGCCGGAATGTTAGCTCCAAAATTACTGCTCGCTGACTGTCTAGCGCCACCCCTTGGCCACCTACTCTAATGTTTTACTTCTTCCTTTTCTATGAACCAGCGATGCCGTTTCGTCATCAGTTGCAGCTTTGCCTTTTATCGTGCGTGTAGCGAGTGCAGTATAGAGAGTCTTTATTGTAATTGTGTACAGCATTTTAATTCGTATTGTTTATTCTAGCGACTGAACATAACTGTTTTTTAATCTCTCTGTGTATGTCTATCGTCGTCGATATTGTTTGTCGTATGTGGCTCTTGTGAGATCGTTGTTTATCAATACACCTGTACATATTCATCAAGTTGAGAGCATTGATCAAGTTATAAACGCTTCAGTCGCTTATTGGTTACGGCTAAAACGGCAGCCGCGTAGGAGTTAAACCCTAGCTCCTACAAAACCTTTGTTATAATGTTCCTATAATACTGAAACTATAGCCGAGTATAATGTGGTAAATGCATAAATTGTGTCAAAAATAACCTAAAAAAGCATTCAACTGTGTTTCGGATAAAATAATGCATAAAAGTAGAAAAAAAATCTCATATTCACGACAAAAGTTTGTCGAAATCGAACATAACAGTAAATATTACGACTTTTTAAAACGACGAAATTGCATCGCCTTTTATGAGAGCAGAGGGTTTTGTGGTGTTGAACTCGGAAGAAACAAAAGGAAGTCAAGCGTCTTCAAATTCAATCCATTTCGAGTCGTTTCCTTCAATTTGGTTTCCTCGGCGCGAAGGCGAGTCGTCGTAATTGAACCAGGAAGGTACACGGTCACTGTTGTACTCTACATGTTCAATTCGACTAGCCAATCGCTGTGCTGTGATTCTAGAGCGAAATAAAGAAATTAAAATGTTAAGCCAGACGGATCAATTAAGCATGAACCAATATACTGAGCAAATAGTACTGTGGGGTAGGATCGGATACCACGAACGCTAAATCTTAGATTTTCTGATTTTATTTTTAACAATAAACAACACTTTTTAGAGTCCCGGTGCTACTGTTATATAATTCCGTAAATATTCTTTTTAACTACCAAATGGAACAAAAAAAGGGTATGATACCATGTCCCATCTTACCCCACCCCACTACCTTTATTTTTAAAAATTGTGCACAGTACAAAATACATTATGTTTGTTTCTGTTTAACCGGTTTGAATCTATTTCCTATTACCACAAATGTTAGCACTATGAAATAGGTGCAGAAGCATTGGCTAATATAAACAATAGCTCTGTATCAGATTACTTAGTAATGCTTCTGCAGTAGAGAATAGTAAGACTACGAAGCTGTTTGCATCCTTTTCGCAGATACTTGACCGCCCTATCACTTATATGAATACAACCAGAAAGATTGAGAAAGTGAATGTAATGACACACACCAGATAGATACTGTATGCTTAAGTCCGTAAGCTGAAATAAAAAAAAAATGTTATTATTTATTGAGTACACTTGGTAACACGGAATATGTAAGTCTCTGTATGTTATGTATATGAAAACAAAAAACAAAAAACAAGAAACTGTTTCAATTTTATCACCCATAAAATTACTTGTGCCGTAACTAGTTAGCGGACACGAGGTATATGAAACAGAATACCTATATAGTAAAGAATGTCGTCGCCACGCGAAAGGAAAATAGATACATACATTCGTATTCAAAACTAACTTAAAATATGAACCTAAAATTGTGAATCGCGTTTTTAATGCAAAATCTTACCAACGGGCAACCAGCTACATTTAATGAAGTGAGCATGCGGCAACAGAAAGCAAGATTCTTGATCGCTGCATCGCTGAGGGACATACAGTGCGATACGTCAAGGGTGTCGAGTTCGGTGACCTTTTGGCAGAATTTCTGCAAGCCCAGATCGGTGATGCCCTGACACTCTGACATAACGACGGAACGGATACGACTGTTCACGCCTAGTGAGGCAAGGCCCTGTGGGAGTTGTCGGCTTATCAGCGGAAGCAGGATCGATAGACGGAATTACCTTGTCACACAATACTGATAATTCCACTAATGCAAATTGGCCGATGAAATGAATAATTTTGATTCAATTTGACATACGGTTTTCGCATTATGTGCAAAAATTACTATAGTTCAGTTTTACGACTTAATAGAGAAATGCGCTGTAAAACAAACGTTACCAAACATGCATTGTCTTATACAAAGATAAATCTGGCCTCGTTTTCGATGGCGATGTGTTATTTTAACCACGTTACAAAATCGTGTTGTATACACACAGGACACAAAAATGCCGATTTTTGACTCACTTGGTCTTTAATGTTGGTACCGGATAGATCGACGTGCAATAGCGCAGGCATGCTGCCAAGTAACTCGATCCCAGCGTCAGTAACATGCTCACAGAAGCAAAGACACAGATGTGTGAGACTGTGGCACCTGCATATACAATATTAACGTTAAATATAGTTGATTAAGGTAAGGTTATCAATGTTTTTATTATATTTTTGGTAGTTATCAAGGAATATTTACAGAATTATATAACCGTATCCTCACGACTCTGAAAGAGTATTGTTAATTATTAAAAACACCTTAGGGAATATTGGATACCGTACGATATATACAGTTGATAACGTCCCCCCATGGCCTACTCAATACATTGAGTAGGCCATGCGCCTCCACATGTTTTTAAAAAACAAATAAATATATAAATATATGATGACGCAGTTAATTACGCTCCTCCGTGTATTTAAATACATGTAAATATATGTGATGACGGTCTGTCGGATTTCCCACGCCGACGTCACACATAGGATGTTTGCTACCAGCACGCATGATATATTGGATTTTAAGAAGTCTTAAGCACACGAGGTTATCACATATACTTCTGTTTGTTAACAAGACACTATGGTTTAAATGCAGCGAACCGTGACCGAATGGCTGTGTTCGGTTGCCGAATAAATAAACTTATGAAACGTACTCATACATTATATATGGTGACGCACGAATTAGTAATTTATAAGTAGCCAACTCTACATGAATGGGCAACTATAGGATTTCAGGAATCACCCAACAACTATAATTACAATACGCTATACAACCATATACACGCCATTGGAATATGTGCATAAATGCCATAAGGTGTCCGCCAAATTTTGTACTTTGAAACAATCGACGTTTAAAATACCCGCTGAACTCATAAAATGAAATAAAACAACATTGAAAAGGTCGCTTACCTTTGTGCAACACGGAGCAGAGACACGTCACTCACTCTTACACAGTTTGTGAGATTCATTTCACGGATCTTGGAACCAGAGGGTCCCTCGACCATTTGCCTCACCCCAGAATCGCTGATGCGAACGCAGTCAGCTAAGTTAAGGACAATGATACTTCGCAAAGGGGAGAGAGCTTTCAGCATCATGTCCGTGAGTCTTTGGCAATCAACAACGTAACTGAAAATATGAAAATGTCGCTGAACATTTATATTTTGGTGGAATAATGTTTTAATGAATATGCAATGTTAATTAAAAAAAGTTGCGGAAAGAATCTACTTTTTAAGCTTGTATAGTAGGGGGGTAAATGGGCTTCATTCTCGTTTCTCGTCCCATTTAGTATAACCATATCCTCACGACTTTAAAATTGTTCAAAACACGATGAATCAATACGGGATTTAGGTGCTACCACCTTACCATACAGTACTGTTTATACTGCGCATGAGATTCAAAAAAGTTGGTCTAAAATTCTAAAATAAAAGGCAAATAACAATAAATGCAACTTAATTATAATGCACTACATAAAGGGCCAGATGTCTTGCATATAGCTTGCAGGAAATGACGATGATAAAAACGCAAATCCAATACTAGATATGACGTCGAACGTAAACTAATATGCAAATTAGGGCACATTGGAATTTTAATCACACCAACTGTGGTTGTTATTGCGAATAACCGTGTGACCGCATCAATACGAATATGACAAGTGTATTAATGTGGGGTAAGATGAGACAGTTTTCATCCTCTTTTATTGTCCCATTTTGTATAAACAAAGAATAGTTTACAGAACTATGCAACCGCAGACCCGCGACTCTAAAAGAGCGTTTTAATTGTTAAAACACGATAAAGAAATATGGGATTTAGCTGCTAACGTAATCCCACACTCAACAGTACCATTTATTAATATCGAATTCACTGTGGGCCGTAATACGTTATAACGTATGAGATTGATCAAATGAGATTTCGTTAAATATTCATATGCGGTGAACGGTAATCGATAAGAACGGTCTTTTTTTTCAGAACACTGCAGTGACTCCGAATCTTAACACAGTTTATTGTTTGGATTATTTTATGCCTGTAATGTTTTTAATATATTTAAAGTTAGTCTAAGTTTACGGTAGCAACATTTACGTAATTTTATGATGTTTATTTAACGTTAAAGGCAGATGTATGTAGAGTAAGTAGATCACAGCGCTTTGACAAAGTATTTTCTAAAATTACTTTTTTTCTTTTAAATAGACATGAATTTTCACAATTGTCACCAAAACTGCATTATATATTCGTTCTTCGTAAGCACACGTACCAAAAATTGTTTTATTATTGTTTTGATTTTTTATATTTACAACATGTTAGACGTTAGACGAAATTAAAGTTCTGCATTGAATATGCAAGTCTATTTTTGTTCAGTTATAAACGCGGACCTGACGTTGAATTGAAATTACCGAGCAGCCAGCTTCCGCTTCCAATTCAAGCTTGGACAATAAACTGACAAAGTTCATTTAATGATTTTAAAAGGCCGGAAAAAGATAGGAAATGTTTTTATTCTCCCTTATCGTGCCATTTGGTAGTAAACAAGGATTATTTATAAAATTATATAACCGTATTATCACGACTTTAAAAGAGCGTTGTTAATTGGTAATTGTTAAAGCACGACTAGGAAATGTTACGTGCTAACGGCGTATGCTTCTCACCCTAGACTAAGAAAATACTCCAATCTCACTCAGCTAAAACTTACAAGTGACCGATGTATGGACACATTTTGCCCAATGTCTTGAACGTATTGTCGGTGATGTTTTGGTTCGATTCTATTCGTAACTTCTGCAACTTCTTGGCTTGTGCAAGAGCTTTGAAAGCCATGTCTGTTAGGTTGGGGGAGCCTATCAGCGACACCGACCGGAGATTTGTGCACTTTTCAACCAGGCTCTGAAATAGGTTAAAATTAATAAAAATTCCCGCCGCCGTGGCACAATGGTAAGCGTGGGTCGCCTAAATTATCAGCCATATATAAAATAATAATAATACTCATGAAGTTGGTAACGCGTAAGTGCCCAGCAGGGTGTGTATGAAACAGAACACTTGTGTTATAACTTAAAAGCCTGTCTTTGGCCCGTCAGGGGGAAATAAGTTACTTTTATTCATTTAAAGCCGGGATAGCGCTATAGTACACCAACAGTACGTAAAATAACTTACAATAATGCAGGAATCGGTTAAAGAAGGCATGTCGTTAAGAACAATGGATTGAAGGCTGGTACAACCGTGTGCAACGTGACGGAATCCTTGTGCAGTTATTTGAAGGCAACCAGAAAAATCAATGTACGTTAATTTCCGACACCCCTTTCCACTTGCCATGTAATGAAGACCTCTATTATATAAAATCGAATATTGATTGGGGTTAATATACATATATAGTGGGGTGGGGAAGATGGGACACCTTTAGTACGTAATATCGAAATATCCTGATCGTGTTTGAAACAATTAACAACGGTTTATGGAAGTCGTGAGGATACTGTTTTATAATTCTTTGAATGCTCTTTGTTTGGTACCTTATTATCTTTATTTGCACCAGATTTTTTATTATTTATCTTCAAATACATTAACGAATATCAGGTTTAAATTAAAAGAACAAAAAAGGGAATAAGCAATAAAAGATAAGATGTAATTAAAAGAAAATCGATTAAATAATTCAACCAAATTTGCTAAATATCTTTACCTGTCTGTGTATTTGGAGCAATAGGCAAGGCTGAGGTACTGCATGTTAAGGCAACATCGTGATAATGTACGTAATGTTCCATCCGTTATCTCAGTGTGTGATATGTTAAGGTAGAGAAGGGTGGGACAACTCTCTGCTATTGTACGCATCACTTCATCCTATGGAATGAAGGTCATTAAAAGAGATTTATGTAGGGACTGCATCATATGCACGTATTGTAGTATTATTTTATGTTGTTCCAGAGTATTTTTTCATTACTCTAGTTAATCCAAATTTTAAGCAAATGTATAAAAAATGTAAATTCAATATATTTTGCTGAACAATTTATGTTTAAAAATAACTTTTTTTACAATTTTACCAATTGAGATTTAATGTTACATTTAAAAATTCAACAAGATTTCAACATTTCAATAAAATTTCAACAAGATTTCAACATTTCAACAAAATTTCAAATTTTCAACAAGAAATACATTATAACCCCTTAAAAATGTTACCAAGATCTTATAATTTCATTCATTCATTCAATAAGATTCTTATTGTACACACTCACATTAACACCTTTACATTCAGAGAAGTTAAGGTCCTGCACGTTTCTACATTCAGAAATCGATTTAAATGTCGGCCAGTGGACAGAGTAGCATTGTTGAAGGTTAAGATGTACAAGGTATGGCCGGCATTTTTGAAGACATTGTATCACCATCTTGTCAGTTACACTGCAAAGTAAAAATGAAGTTATGGGTTGAAGGTTCTGCGCTACTATCATTATTGGCGTATTTATCCTTGGGCAAGACACTTAGCAACAATTGCTTCAACCCAGTGGTTACAGATGGGTTGTCCAAATTGTCGACCATACATAATACATTATAACTAATGCATTTTAAGCTTACTTGGATCGAACTTTAGAGAAGTTAAGATGGCTCCACAATGTTGGAGCTCCAGTTATAACTTTCCACGCTCGACAAACTCGTGCACATCGACCTAAGTCCATCAGGTCAAGAAAGCTAAAAATTTGGATTGCACATTTCCGTGGTAGCAACGATATGTCATCTCTGTATGGTGGAAAAACATTAAAAAATCTGTATATATTTGAAAATCATAACATGATTGAATCACATTTTTAACATAATTTATTTATTTATTTCTTCCAATACATTAGTGAAAATCAGGTTATATAATACAATAACATAAATAAAAGAACTAGCAAAAAAACAACAGTCTTATACACACAAGTGGTAAAAACTACTTGAACAATTATATCAGACAAAAACGTGGCTGCTAAACCCCTATATAAGAAATTATACTACATATTCACCTGAATGTATCAGTAGGAATACCATCCTCTGTATCACAATCTTCATCCAGCTCTCCTCGCTCCAACCTCTCAAAATACTCCCTGGTCTTCCTCGCATCTACGGCAACTGCTCTCCACGCACGGAAGATGAGACGACAACTTGATTCGTTGCAAATCGAGACAACAATCGCAAACCCTCCTGTGATTATAACATGTACAGACGTAACATTTTTAATTTTAAAATGCTAAGCAAAATTTTTTTTTCTAAAATGCTTTCGGATAACATTTTACATGCATAAGGGCAATGTTTTGGTTTAAGCCAAAAAGTAAGGTGCTAAAAGATATGATTCAGCTGGGGTAATACTTAAAAATACCTAAATTACCTATAACAAGATGATCAACTTACTCTCTTGCCTGTCTTTTACAAAAGTTTTCCACGATGTCCATCTGCCAAGGTGGATTCTCATGATTCTGTGCCTGTAGTATCTGAAAACAGCATATATATATAAGATAAAAATATAACTACCATAATAGTGAAATGGCTGCTAAAATTAATTTGGCCAGTCAAATACTTAAAAAGTGTTAGATAATTTTCCAGTCAAATACTAAAGAAGTGTTAGACTGGAATATTATACAACAGTTACCTTCTTGCTTCTTGCAGTTTCCTTAACATTCTTCCTTTCCTATGTTTTCTATCAAGATAATACTTCATCCATCCTCTAAAACACATGCTCATCATCTTTGTATTATAATGGTTGTATGCAGATGCGTACATCTCTGTTGATGGCTGTAATATGAAAGAGTTTAAATTAACAAAATAAGATAATTCCGGGGTCATAGCACAGTGGTTAGTGCAATTGCCTCTACCTCATAGGTTATAGGTTCAAGGCTTGTCGCTGCTAATGCTGTGGGCGTATGTGCTATTGTGCAAGACACACCAATTGCTCTGTGGTAACTGGTAATCTGGCACAAGGCGTATGAAACAATACATTGGCGTTATAAAGATTGTTGTTTTCTGGCACCCCAGGATAAAGCAAGCTACATTTATTTAAATACAAACATATTTAAAAATTACCATGTCTTATATTTAAGTGATCACGTTACAAACATTTTCTTAGAAATACATTTAGGAAAAAAATTGTACAATAATAACATACCACAGTTCCCTCCCCAAATAAGAATATTTCATCAAGATAACTTTCAGTCATTTGCCGAACGTTTGGTCTTGAATCAGGTGGAACAAACATATCCCTGTTAAAAGAAAATTCAATATTATATAAAGCATTTCCTGAATCTCAAAAAACTTCTACAGATAAAAAGAGAATATAGAAGCGGCATATCACAGTGAAAGAGTGTTCGTATACATAGCTTGTTAAAAAGTTTGCTGTTAAACTAGAGGATCCTGGGTTCAAAACCTATTGCTATTACAGTGTTTTGGAAAAAATACTAAATTAACATTGTACCAACTCAGCAGTTACTAAAAAAAATTCCAAATTGTCAAATATACAGAATACTGTTGAACATAAAGTGTAATAAATAAGACCATATGTCATGTATCTAAGTAGCTCATTATGATGTGTGACAACACTGAACAGAAGCCTCAGGGGCATTCAATGAAAAATGTATAATTTTTTTGGCACAATAAAGCAGAAAAATACCCTATTACTGAAGTGTCAATTCATTTTATATGTACACTGCTTTGATTACTACTGAAAATATTTACCATGAAACATTGTAGAGTCCTTGGACTTGTATCTTCTTGATGCTCTGTACAATCCATTTCAAAGGATCTTCAGGACATAAAACGATGAGACCCGTCAATAAACACTGCAATTATAGTTAGTGTGTACAAATTTGTCATTCAGTTTACGGTGACATTTATATTGTAGTAAAAGTTGCTTTACATTTACCTCATAAACATCGGGAAGCTGATGAACGCGAATATATTCTTTCAATTTTCCATCAATCCCTTGGAGCGACGCCATGTCGATGCAGATTTTGTATGCTGATTGGAAATACCAAAAAAATGTATAGTATTTTGCTTTTTCAACCAAAAAAACTGTTACATCTTTATCTTCTGTGTTGACCAAAACAAACAGAACGCGACGACACGCTTGCTATTTGATTGTATCAAAAGTTGTCTAGGAGATTCCAAAGTATGTTTTACTATAGTAGGTAAAACAAAGATTGGAACATTGATTAGATATGAGTATATTTTTACTAAGCATTTGTACTTTGCACAAAAAGTAAGTTAAAAATACTATTCGCGTACATAATTTTTACTTAACATGCCACAGGTTGGTAAAAGTTTTGCATTGTAAATTAGAAAGTTAATGTAGACAACGTGTTTGAACAATGACAAATTACGCTTGTTTGTTTAAAACCTAATTTATATTGTCTAAATTGATATCTGCGGCATTACGATGCGGATTGCAGTAATATTTCTGCTAAATTTGATGTACGACAATATGTAGTTTGGTATCCGTTGGGTGTCGCACTTCAAAGTCGTTGCATTTCTAGATACACGCAGACGCAGTTGCTTTGGGGAGATACTTGAGATACAAGAGGAATAAAGATGACGAGCGGTGTGCCCGCTGGTTCTCTATACAAATTCCTTTCACACAAACGAAAGGTGCTCAGCCTCTATAAGCGATCTCTTCGCCATCTAGAATGTTGGTGTGCCGATCAGTATGGTTATGGTCGTACTGGTTTTTGTTACGAACGCACACTGTTGCGGGCAAGATTTGATAAGTACAAAAATGAAACCGATTTCAAACGTGCGACCCAACTTCTGCGCCTTGGTGAAGAGGAGTTTTGGGAAAACCAGCACCCATTTCCTTTGATCTTCCCAGAGGAGCCAGGTGGTGTAATGTATGAGAGAAGTTGGACACATCAGCTACCAGAAACGACGATGGATCACTGGGAACCACAACAAAAGGCGATGTTTCCAGACTACTTTGACAAGCGTGAAAAATGGTGCGAGACAAGAATGAAAACCTGGCCAGATGAAATGAAATGGTTAAAGGAGTCTGACAAACAAAACATTGAAAAGGGTGTTTCACTTACAGATGAGTTGCCCGCTGCCAAGGAGAAAGATGGTTATCCTCCTTTTTGGTGGAAAACCGTCACTAGGGCACTGGAAAGACCGAAAGTAATGACTTGGTTCCCTAAGGATCAAGATTCTTATTGAGTAGTTCATTTTTCCTCACTTGAAGTTTCAAACAATGTTAAACTAAAAATGTGTTATTTAATGATTGATGTGGAACCGCAAATATAATTATATTTTATTTGACAAGTGAAATATATAATTAATAAAAAATAAACTATTTCTTTGGCGTATTTGTTTTGTGACCCTTATCTTAAAGTAAAAAGCCAAAACTATAATGCATTTGTTTAGTGAAAAAACTGTTGGTTTGTCGGATTAAATAGAGTATATTTAAAACTGGCAATGGCTGATCTGCAAATCTTGTTAAAAACTGTCGATTTTGCAGCAAAAAAGCACAGAGACCAAAGAAGAAAAGATACTGAGATGACACCATACATAAACCACCCTATTGGTAACTAAAATAATGGTACAGACTCTTGTATGGGAACAAACTTACAAAATAATGTATTTAGGAGTGGCAAATATATTAAGTGAAGAAGCGGGTATTAAAGACCTTGTGGTTCTGCAAGCTGCAGTTTTGCATGACACTGTTGAAGATACTGAAACTACTTTTGAAGAAATAGAAGAGTTGTTTGGAAAAACTGTTAAGTGGGTTACATACGTAAATGTTCCTCTTATCTTATGTAGTACATAAAATAATGTAAAGATATCAGGTTTAGCTAAATGTCCAAGATCCATACCATTAATTAAATCACAATACTAACTTACTTTTACTTCTCAAATAGATCTGTTGTAGCTGAAGTAACGGATGATAAAACACTTCCAAAAGAAGAACGGAAGAAATTACAAGTCTGTAATGCTCCACATAAAAGCAGAGAAGCTAAGTTGGTGAAGCTTGCTGACAAGTTGTACAACCTTAGAGACCTGAACAGGTGTTCCCCACAAGGTAAAACATATCATTTCACTAGTTTTCTAGGTGTGCTATTTAAAAGTATATAGCTCAGTTTTGCTCATGCCTGCTAATCACAATTTGCACAAAGTAACATACTTGGTAACTCGCAAGCTTCGCACAAGGTGTGTGAAAAAAAACATTACTGTCGTTTTTCAGCCTTGCGACGATAAAGTAAGTAACATTCATTCAAATCGAGTCCCAAATCATACTAAACTGTTAGAAGGGTATGGAATGTGTGAAAGGGCAAGAAGCTATAAGTTACAGAACGGTTCATTGATCATAAAATCACAAATGTGTGAAACATCGACAGAGCAAAAAAAACACTGAAAAAAGATAGAGTACAACTGTGTAGACACTAAAACACATCACAGAAAATAACACAAAAAGTTGTTTTTTAGGCTGGAGCGAACAAAGGGTTGAAGAATATTTTAAATGGGCGTTCAAGGTAGTGGCAGGTTTAAGAAATACAAATTCTATGTTGGAAGAAAAACTTGATGCACTTTTTCAAGCAAAAAACATAACAGAAAATTGATTTACTGAGATTTGAAAAGCACTGCAAGAAAAACACAACATAATGTCATGATTCGCTAAAAGCATAGAAATAAAAATCTACAAAACTTAAAGCACAAAATATATATAAAAAAAAATCATGATTTATGCCGAAATAAGTTATACATGTTTTGTAAGAATGAATTCTTCATTGCAAGTTTAAAATCCTGATACCACTTTATTAATGTTCTTCTTTTTTCTATTTTTTCTTTTAGAGTAAAAGTTGAAAATGTATCAATAACTGACTTTAACTGGTTCCAATTTTGCACATATAACACAGGTGCACTGTGCTGTTTTAACAAGCTGTATGGTGCCAGTTTAGTACCTTCACAACTGTTTGGTTGTACTTGATCTTCTATTACAGGGATTGAACCATATTCTAATGCCTCATATGTCCTGTAACATTCAGAATTTTTCCCAACTGGTGACAGAGTTAAATCACTGTTCAGTAATGCATGCTGATAGGTTACTGATGACTTGGCACTCTCCTCAGTTAACCAACTACAAAAAAAAATATTTAGGTATTTAAGATCTAATTAATAAACAGTTTGTTTTCTCATTTGTCTTATGCAATAATTTTTTTGTAATTCCTAAAAAAGCTATCGTAAATGAACGTAGTTTTTCTATTGAATATATAGCCTGAAGCAGCCACATAAAATAAACAGTTTAAAAGCCTACTCTATGTGTTAATTGTACCGCAATTAATAGAATTATTAAAATGAACATTCTCTGTAGCTGTATAATTGTACTATTATCTATCATACCTTTCCCTGTATTTAAAAATGCACTTTGATCCATTCTTCATGAAGCCAGTCTCTGACTTCAATGTTTCCCTTGAAGAATTAGCGTACACGGTTCCAATAAAGTTGCATATATATGAACGTTCTTTCTCTATGTCAAGAGTCTCTGATTTAACACTTGGAAAGTTCCTGTACCTGAGAAAGTTTTCAAAATTTACGAAGATTTTAAGAGCAGGATTGGCAGCAATAGATAAAACAGAACCTTACGATGCAACGCCCAAGGGCCACTGGAAGATTCTAATGTTGTCAACCAATGGAGAATCATAGACTAAAAACACAACCCTCAAAACTTCATGTTTTAAATACTTCTTCAGCATTGTGTTGTGGCAACTCTCATCTCCTAGCAATAAAAGACCAAGATTTTTTAAGTGTGGCATTTTTAGGATGTAGTCCAACCAGAGTTCTGCATGAGATGAAACTGATTTGTCTCTTCCATTTAACGCAAGCATAACATTCCCACTTGGTTCTTCAAGTAACTGGGACGGAGTAAACCCATTTCCAAGATTATATCTATAGAAAATAGGAATAAAATTATAATAAAAAAATTTAATATAACATTGTTAATTAAAAATATAAATAATGAAACAGGATTATAATAAAAAAAATATATACGTATGAAATGCTTGTGGCAAAAAGAGTACAGCATAACAAAAGGGTCTCCTGCCTTTATTTTAATTAAGTATCAACCCTTATCGGTTTAAATTTATGACCTTTCTACAAAAAAAAACGAAAAACATCTGTATTTAAATATTTAAAGCAGTTTTAAATCATAAATGCTTTTCAGAAAGAGTTTAAAACCAAACCATGATTTTTCACCTTAAATTAAATTTTGATGTAGTTAATCTCGACTGATACCATCCTTCATTTGGATAATCTGGTAGATCAGCCATCAGTATATGTTTCCATAAATACATGCCTATACCACTAGTATCAATGATTTCTAACTTTGGTATGGTTATATTGTCGGCTTGGCTATTTTCTTTTTGTTGAAAGTTCGGTAGATCTGTTTAAAAAAATAGGAAAAAATATATTGTAATTGATTCTATGAATGAAATGCTTTTGGAACCACTATTTGAAAATAGGTTAATAGTTAGTTAGGGGTTGAAGTTATTAGGTAACGGGGTAGATTCTTCACTAGTGCCGAACCACTAATTCTATAAACATAAAATATTACAGGTATTAAATTAGCGCCAAGCTCACTTACCAGCAGAGTGTAAATCTGATTTCCTCTTGGTTTCATGTTTCTGAATCATAGTGTATGCGGAAAAGAGAGATACCAGTCCGTATCCGATGCACATGCAAAATACTGCAGCGGTACGCTTGATTCTCATGCCAAATAAGCCCACAAACTTGTTTTGTCAAAAATTGAATTGTAGTTGCTATTACTAATTCATCTAAACAAAGACTGAATATAAAATAGATAAAAGTTTTTACAGCTGACATGTGAAAAGATACGCATGACTGAATGTATATGGCAATAAAATGTTTGGTTAGGAATATGTGTAAAATACGCATTGTCAAAGTTTAGGACAAGAATTAGTTTGTGCCGATACCTTTCCTGGTCGGCTAAATAGTTGTTTTTTTACTTCTGTGAAGATAAAATCATGGATATTCAATATGCATTTATGGTTTAACCATTAACGTGCCCAAAAACCGTGTAACGAAAAAGAATGTGTGAATTCGTAATACACCCGCTATATTATTAGCAAGTGCGTACGCCTGCCATTAAACAATTAAATTAGTTTTTAAACTAGCATTTTAGTAAACATGTTTTTTTTGTGTACACTGTACATGGCTTGTGTCCGATATCTATGAACAGAGGTCACCGCTAAATTCACTCGTCCGTAAAATTAGGGGACTGCATGGAAATATAAAGCAGAGGTTACTGACTGTTATTAAAATAGGGCCGAATTATTCGTATGTTATGGCAACGTTCTGGAAGAATATCGATTTTTTATTTAAACGTTAAGTATTGCTTAACACCAACAAATTGTTGACTAACACTAATGGTGTTATAAAAGTAACATGATACTGTCTATCGTTAATTAACTAAAATATGTTTTTTTTAGGAATCATAGAATAGGTACAACTAGAAGTTCTCATACAACTAAAAACAATGGCCTTCTTAACCAACCTACTGTACCCAATTTTTCGACGAAACTCAACATTTGCCTTGTTCATAATCACTGGTGGATTTGCCTTTGCAAAAGTTTTCGATTCTACAACCAGCTACGTATTCTATGACGTCATAAACAAAGGAAATGGCTTCAAATATCTGGAACCAAAACTTCTTCAAATAAAAGCTGCGAAAGCTGCAGAAGAAGATGAATAACTGAAATTCAAAACATCATTGTTCCTGTTTAAATTTGGATATTTATTACTATGTACCTGAGAAATATATGATTTTTGTGTTTGCTGAAATAATTCTGTATTTGTAAAGCGAGTTATTAATACTTGTTGTGCTAGATTGGTTTTAAAAGTTCGGAAATTAAACTTTTTTGGCAAATATCATGAGTTGAATGATTAAACAATTGGTATTAGCGAAACAGAATTTTGGTGTATATGAATTGCATTTATTTTACAGTAAAATGGACATAACTGTTAGGTAGACTTAGATACTGGGTAGGAGCTGGTGTTGCTTGGCAGTGTAGGCATGAACTGCTCAGATGAAGAAGGCAGATTGGATACTTTGGATAAGTTTCATAAGGATGATGTAACTAAATCAAAGGTCATTCTTGAAAACAGACCTGGTTTTGTTATTCCGTTGCCAACAGTAAAAGGTGGGGCCAAGTTTTCTGAATTTGGGGGTACTGTGCAAGAAACTTCAAGACTACAGGCTTACCATGATGCAAAAGACACAATTCTGTCCTCTTGGAAAGTGCGGAAGCTGGCAAACCTAGGAAAAGCAGAGTGGCTACCGGAATATTCTGTTGCAAAAATCTTAAAGCAGGGTAAATTCATGCAAACAAAAAGTCATTTGCATGAAAAGGGTTTCTTAGCTCTCTTCCCCGAAGAATGCCTTTTTCTTTTAGATGTTGGAGACATTGAACTATGTTACAAAGGTTTAGAACTGTCTATGCAGGATGCCTATACACTCCTCCTCTGTCCAGTACCTGAAAAACTGCTGTGTACATTAGATGAATACCAAGTTTATGCATACCTATGTAGAGTAGGCTATCGGGTACAAAGGTACAGTCTTAATGTAAACAATGCTCTATCGAATAAACCTCTTGGTGTATGTGAAAAAAAAAAAAAAACAAACCACGAAAACATACAAACTTTGGACAAAAAACATCCTTTAGAAGAGGATCCTTTAGTCCAAAGTGATTTAAATAAGACAAAACGACAAAAGAAAACTGAAGAGTCTGAAACCTTCGCTACAAAATCCGATTTACATAAAACTATGGCTAATAATTGTCAATATAGACACTGGTGGCAAGCAGATTTGAAGTCGAATACCACTAATATAGTACGAAACACAGAAACTACTCCAAGTCATTCCCACAAATGCAGTTTTCCAAATTTTGCAAAATTTCAATCTCTTACCCTAACCTTCCCTGATATAACATTATTACCATTTGAATTACATGTTACTGAACACACTATGCCCAATATATGGCATGAAAGAATAAAAAGGGATGATACAACCACTAATACATTTACAGCTGCTGACTACTCGCACCCAAAACACATTGGATATATAGAAATTTGCCGCAAGGCGAGCAATTGGAGCCAATACAAGGCAATGGTTGCAGAAGCAGTTAATTCTCGTGATACAGAAATGAAGAACCTTCACAAATTAATGAACAGTGGAAAAGTCAAACCTCTTAATCAACCTAATCAAGCACATACCACAAAGTGCATTCTTAACCAATTAAATGTACTTTCAACTGCTAAGGTACAAACCTCAACTGTCAAGCAAAGTACAATGAATGAAATAAAGTTTAATGTGTTTCAAACTGACACTGTGAAACCGTTTCGAAGGACTAAACCTGGACAACCATTTTTGAGAGTGATAATCAGTGCGACACAACATTACCTTCCCACATTTTCTGAAATTTGTGCAGTTAATTGTGTCAGTGATGGCATTCCTGTGAAAATCGCAATTATGGAACACGGAAAACCAATATTTTTTGGCTTCGATAACATTGACATACCAACTGATGTTTTTGGTTAAGCCAATTTTTCAAATAAAAACAGTATTTTTTCTGTCATTGCATAACTAACTATTTTGCAAATGACATTGCTTGGAATTGTTGTATGCATGATTTTAAACAACCTCAATCGGAGGTCATTTTTGAATGTCATTAAGTTGTACACAGAACTACTACTTCAATTTACATAACCTTGATTTCTAAGTAGGTCGTAGGGTCGCGTTTGCTTGTTTAAATGGGTAGTTTAGTTGTTTCCATAAAACTCCCACGTCGCCATGCAAGTGTGGGGGGCGGCTAAAGTTGAAGTTGTGGGTTCGCGCTCCGAAGCCTCGCGACGACGCTGTTCCATCCTGCCCCGACGCACACGCTATCCGACTCCGCAACGCATTGCACGACATGTATGACACTGGTACGGCACATCTCAGTTTATTGTACGGTGAAAGTGCGACATCGAGCTTAGAGACAAAGTGAGAACAGCAGGGTATTGCAAGCCCCGTACTGCCTCACAGTACAGGAAAGTGAAAGGTTTATATAACGAAAAACACGTGTAGCGAAACAATAAAACGCGTCATTGGCATGTGGCAATTGCCTCGCCTGGCATACACACAACTGGGTAATTGTTTTATTATCACGATTAGAATGACGGGAAAGTAGATGTTACGAAAGCAGCGAAACTGCATTCTATTCCTGTCATGCTTTTGTTATCGCTATACAACGTTGCTTTATATTCAATCTTTATGCATTAGTGTTAAATTTAGCTATCTTTATATCATTAAATCTGTGCTAGAGCACAATCAACCGCTACAAATACGCCCACACCACACAGAATGGTTTCATATACGTCCGCAATCGCGAGTATTGTTCATTTGTTCCTCATCTTGAAATTGTTTTGTCGCTACTTGATATGTTCACGACGGTAGACTTGTTGCAAGATTCGCAACTTCTTGTGTTGAGCAGACTAGACTAGGCATCGATGAGGACATTTGATCAAATTTCGCTCACGCTTTCGTACTGTCGTGCAGGGTATCAGTAGAGTATCAGTACTCGAGCAGCAGATTGTCTGAAAAACAAATTGGAGAGAAAGTACTAATGCCATAGAGATTGAATATTTAAATACAATAACGAGCGGGTAAGATATAGGTAGAGATAAAACTGGGTTTTAAACGACAAATGGCTTCTGCAGTAACAAGCGAACAATTTACTGTAAGGTAGTGGATCAGGTATAGGCAGCTGAATCCCTGTGAGTGTGCTAACTCACAATATGCATACAAATATAAGACCAAAGAAGAAATAGACATTCGGGCCATAACATTAATGAAACCCTGCGAGTGTATCAACTCACAATAAGCCTAAAAAATAGGTATAAGAGGGCATTTTGCCATCACTCGTTGGGGGAAAACAATATTTTACCCATCTCAACGGTTATGCTTGTTGGGGTCTTAGTCAGACTCACCTCAACAGTAATAAAATATAAAGCACACATAACAACTCAACGGTTATGCTAGTTGGAGGTCTTTGTCGGACCCTACGTCAACGGTAATAAAGTATATAGTATTCGGGCCACATAGACTAGTGAAACCCTGTGAGTGGTCAGCTCACAATATGCATAAAGTACATAAACAGAAAAAGATTCACCGTTGACTGCAGTTGCCATCGGAAGGATTGTGTCCAGCGGTTCACCAATTGTGGGGGGCGGCTAAAGTTGAAGTTGTGGGTTCGCGCTCCGAAGCCTCGCGACGACGCTGTTCCATCCTGCCCCGACGCACACGCTATCCGACTCCGCAACGCATTGCACGACATGTATGACACTGGTACGGCACATCTCAGTTTATTGTACGGTGAAAGTGCGACATCGAGCTTAGAGACAAAGTGAGAACAGCAGGGTATTGCAAGCCCCGTACTGCCTCACAGTACAGGAAAGTGAAAGGTTTATATAACGAAAAACACGTGTAGCGAAACAATAAAACGCGTCATTGGCATGTGGCAATTGCCTCGCCTGGCATACACACAACTGGGTAATTGTTTTATTATCACGATTAGAATGACGGGAAAGTAGATGTTACGAAAGCAGCGAAACTGCATTCTATTCCTGTCATGCTTTTGTTATCGCTATACAACGTTGCTTTATATTCAATCTTTATGCATTAGTGTTAAATTTAGCTATCTTTATATCATTAAATCTGTGCTAGAGCACAATCAACCGCTACACAAGAATAAACAAACCGGAGTTATTGACGGAAAAGATGGACAATTTTCACCAAACTGTAAACGTGCAATTTAAACTGGGGTACCAATAATTTGCCTGGCGTAAAAAGGCCACGTCTGGCGCAGTGGTTTGTTGTTTATCGCCTTTTTCTTCGCCGCTGTCTGTTTTCTAGAGATTTCTGTCTCGCTATTTAAACTACCGGCAATCTAGTGTCTACTAGCATTCCACGTTAGTACGTCTGGTTTTGTGGGTTAGGATAAGGTTCGAGCCGTATCTGTCAAGAGTCACTTGTCGACTACAACCGTTCAACATGCAGTTCTTATATGCGATTGTTATGCTTTTGGTTTTGGACGCAAATGCAAAGATAATTGACACGAGCGAGCATGTTGAAAAGCTATCAGAAGCCAACATTGAATTCACGTTGAATTTGTACAAGAATCTGATTAAGGGTGATCCGATGAAAAACGTTATGTTCTCGCCCGTCAGTATCTCTGCAGGTATGTTAACTGTTTTGTAGCCAGCATGTCTGTATGTTACCTAATGTTTGAATTTTTGTGGTTTAGCACTCGCGATGACGCATTTAGGAGCGAAAGGCAAAACAGCAAAACAAATAGACGACGCCTTTATGTTCAGTAAAATCGAAGACGGCAGATTTCATTCTGCTTTTGGTGAACTGCACGGATTGCTTTTTGATAAGGTAAGTAAAACAACCACATTTGCATGTCAGTGAAGTATGTAACCGATTTTTTTATTTATTGTAACAACGGTTGTCGATAAAAGACCGACTTTCGTGATCGCAGCAAAGGCGAGAATTTTTTGCACAGAAAAAGTGCGAGTTTTTCTTTCTAAACCGCTAATCGTGTTTTTCTCTTCAGGCGTCGGACAACGTCACCGTAAAATCATCCAATCGGGTGTTCGCTGACAAGAAGAGGAAAGTTCTGGAAGATTACAAAAACGCGCTGACTGTCTACGGTGCAAAACTCGAAAATGTAAGTTGTTTAATTAAAAATCCTACATTTCCTAAACGTGTTCTTAACAATTAACAACGATCTTTAGGAGTCGTGAGAATACGGCTATATTATTTTGTAAATATTTTTTTTACTACCAAACGGGGACGATTAAAGATAATGAAAACATGCACCATCTTCCCCAAACGTAATATATTTCTCCTTAAAGGACCTATTTTAATGTCATTTTTTCCCAGGTTGACTTCAAAACGCCAAGCAATGCCGTAAAACAGATCAACGGCTGGGCATCTGACGCCACAAATGGAAAAATATCAAATATGCTGCAGGATGACGCAGTGCACTCAAACACTGCCCTGATCGTGGCAAACGCTGTTTACTTTCGCGGGGACTGGCACTCCAAGTTTAACGAAATGCAGACTGAGCGAAGGGCATTCTACGTTTCCCATTACAAAATCGTCGAAACACCGTTCATGTTCCAAAGAGGTAGGCCTGTGCACGTTTTAATTCTTTTAGATGTTCCTTTTTAAATTATATATATCCCAATGCTAATGCATTGTACGCGCATTTCAATGCGAAATATTCGCCTTTGCCCTCCGAAATACCATTTTAAAACCTCATTTATGCATTTCAGGTCATTTCAAATACGCGTACATCAGCGAACTTACATTACAAGTCCTTGAGATGGATTATGCGGGGAAAGATTACAGCATGGTCCTCCTTATGCCCGAAAACTTTGACCTTGCTAAGGTTGAAGCCAACTTGAACCACGCCAACCTTACAAATTGGTTGTCCGCCCTCAAATACAAGTCTGTTGATGTAAGTGACCTGTTATTTCATTTTTAAAAGACTTTCACAAAAGATATATTTACCATGTTATAAACGATGCCCCCAACACTCTTCTCCAAACTACAACTTAAATTCATTTAAGTAAATACAGCCTTAGAGTCATTTTACCAAAGATATATTTACCATGTTATAAACGATGCCCCCCAACACTCTTCTCAAAACTACAACTTAAATTCATTTAAGTAAATACAGCCTTAGAGTCATTTTTACTCATACAACGAGTTTAAAGTCTATTGTTTTGTTGCTAATTCTATTGGCTTCGCTGTTTTAATTAATTTGATCTTCGCTACTGTATTCGAAGAGATATATAAATACTTACGTTGAATGCTTTGTCCTTCCACTAGCTCTCTGTCCCGAAGTTTAAGCTGGAAGAGACGCTGCAGTTGCAGGAAGTTCTTCCGAAGATGGGTGTGACCGATCTGTTTGACCGACAAGCGTGTGATCTGACCGGCATCTCGAAGAGCAAAGACCTTAATGTGGACCAGATTGTGCATAAGATCGTTTTGGAGGTAAGTCGTGTCCTTGTTGATCACATTTAATGCATGTCAACACACTTTGCATGTGTTTTATGGGCAAATGCATGGAATTGTTAATACATGATTTCTTGTCTCTGGAACGAAAATAGCCGCCAATATGTCTCCGGATTTGAGTCTGCATATACTAACCTGCATTGTATATGCTTTACCCGCTCACTTCATGCTCAGGTGGACGAGCAAGGCAGCGAAGCAGCTGCCACGACCACTGTTCGTATACAAGCTCGTTCCTTGAACTCTCGCCCAAGCTTTGTGGCCGACCACCCTTTTCTGTGGGCGATTCGGCACCGGCAGAGCGAGCTGCTTATTTTCATGGGACGCTTGTCACGACCGGAAGGCCCATTGCTCGACCATGATGAATTCTAATCTACTTTTCCACTTTGAACCGGTTTCTACCGGTTTCTCATTGTTCTTTTTCCGCACTTCTGCCTTGCTTGCCTTGAGTTTGCTATTCACGTGTTTTTGCCACATTCACTCGCCTGTAATAAAACACAACGTATAAGACGTTATGATGTGTAACAGGTCGAAGAAAACGGAGGAGCTGTACCCCAGGAGCGAGCAGACGCCAACCAAACACCAGCCCTTGATCGTCCTGTCGTATACGTTGACCACCCCTTCATCATAATAGTGCGCGGTCGAGCTAACAATGCTTTCCACCTCTTTGGCGCCTACAAGCGGCCAGCAGGAAAGATCCGTTCCCACGACGAGCTATAACATCAAACACCGACCGTTACCAATATGCAGTATTTCTGGACTCTTCTGCCAATGCATGGACTGTATGCTTTTTCTATCACGCTGTTTTGTACGAAAATCCAACTTTGTTGGTGCCGATTTTTAAATATACAGTAATTGATTTTGTAAGTCATGTCGAAACAACTGTTAGTAAATTTATAACCAATGCCCTGCTTTAGTAATAAATTACTGGCAAATATATTATGTGGTTATTTCGAAACTGCCTGTACAGAAAATGAGTGATTCAAATTAGTAGTGAACCATTATATGTTTATCCCAAATGCATTATACGTATATATATAGTAGGGCGGGGTAAGACGGAACATGTTTTTATTCTCTCTTCTCGTCCCATTTGGTGGTAAACAAAGAATTTTTAGATAATTTTATATAGTAGGGTGGGGGAAGATGGGACAGCTTTAGCACATAATATAAAAATATCCGAATGGAGTTTTCAACAATCAACAACGGTCTATGGGAGTCGTGAGGATACGGTTTTATAATTCTTTGAATGTTCTTTGTTTACTACAAAATGGGACGAGAAAATGAAATGAAAAGGTGTCCCATCTTCCCCCACCCTACTATATCCGTAGAACGTCTGACATGCCAAATATATTCCCTCTAAAGTGGTGCGGATGAGAGAGCATACAAGTACGTTCATTTTTTCCAATATCTAAAGCCTTAACAGTGTTTAATCCACGTGGTTAACTTACCAGTCACTCGGTTATTGGATGTGTTCATTGCGTCATTAGAGACTTCGCTAACCAAGGGTAGGCGATGTTCATTTTACAACCGATCTGACTCCCAACCAATAGCTGTACTGAACCCGTTCTCGTATTTTGCAGTTAGCCATCTCACGAATGGGTTGTTTGCAGCTCCCCAGTATGTGTTAGTGGCGTGATTGCAATCTCCGTTACGAGACCTGAATATATAGTATAAGGTGGGAAAAGATGGGACACCTTATATCATTCTATTTTCTCGACACATATGGTAGTAAACAAAGAAAATTCAAAGAATTATAAAACCGTATCTTCACGACTCCCGTAGACCGTTGTTAATTTCTTAAAATACGATCTGGATATTTGGATATTCTGTGCTAAAGGTGCCCCATCTTCCCCCACCCTACTATACATAACGAGACAAGTATAATATGCTAGGTTTTCACACAGTTGGGTTTCGAGGATCATAGAGACTTCGTAATTGTACTTTGATCCAGGACTCGGTTTTAACAGCCAATCGTCGGGCAAGCTCTGGCAGTCTACTAAGCTTTTATTACTAGAGTATAAACATATATAGTTAAATTAAACCGAAGCGATACAATAAATTATAAACGTTAGTATACATGTTTTTATTCTTCTATTTCGTCCCATTTGGTAGTAAACAGTAAATATTTACAGAATTATATAACTGTAGCTAGATAGCCCAGCGACTCAAAAATGTCGTTGTTAATTGTTCAAAACACTATAAGGAAATATGAGATTCTATGACTATGTGCTAAAGGTATTTCATTTTACCCTACAATACAATAAATAAAGTAGAACTTACTTGTCAACTGAGCGAAGATATAATGCACGTAAACACAAATAACATAGTAACACTATACACAGAGCAACAGTACAGCGAATACTGGTGGTTCTAACTAACAGCACTCTTTCATTATTAAATTGCAGAAAGCGCCGAACACGCCGTAATCAAGCAGCTGCAGGGAAAAGGTAGAGACTTCGCTGCGTTACATGCGGAAGCAATTACACAAATGTTAAGCGACGTGGATACCGTGCAGTAATCAAAGCATGTTTAATATTCATATACTGTAAGTTTAGCTGGTTTATATGCCAACTAAAAATCACAATTCCGCAAAGAACGGGATTATTTACAATGCTAATATTTTTCTTACGAACTGTGTAGAAGCCACGTGGGAAAAACTTGCCTAAAACCACTTGTGTGTGTGTGCACAAATTTCTAAAAAACGCAATACAAAAGATACAAAAAAATTATCCGAAATTGGGTCTTATACAGATTCCAACAGTCGTTGTTCCAGAACCTGAAATAATTCAAGTGGAACTCCGGCTTCTTCATCAAAGTTCAATGCAATGTTATCGATGTCTATCATCGCTAAAACTTTCATCCTGTCACCCAGAAAGCACTTTACAACTCGAAAAGTTGACACCGCAAAGACATAAGTTGCATGGAATCGGTCATGGTATGCTTGATTCTCCGGCTTGTGCATTTTTTCAAACACCGCGTGGCTGATTTCAGGCAAGGTATATGTCAGCTTTTCCAAATCGTACACCTCACCCAATTGAATCAAATCCTTTACATTTGTCAATACCTTTAGTACAACACGGCGCAGTTCACCTTTAGTTTTGTAAATAGTATAAGGTCGGTTTTTGATTCGTTCCAATAAAGTATTTAGTTCCTTATTAGAGGTTAGTGTTTCTTGACCGGAAGACTGAGTAATTGCCAATGGACGTTGCTGTGGTGGTTCTGGTGGTTTCATTATATCTGAAATATCCGCTTTAAATTTATCGGCAAAACTGAAGTCTTGTCTCGAAACCCGGGTTACATGCTGAGTTTCATAGTCGAACTTTGCGACAATTCCATTAATTTCTCTTAAAGCTGTAGCACAATCATTTTTAATAAGACATTTGTTAATGATCTTGGAAGTCGAACGAAGAACTTTCGTGCAACTTTCCTTCATATTTGAAGTTTCAGAAGTGACCACGTCGGTAAGAGAAATCTGTAATACAGTGCTTTTGTGACAAATTATGTGAAAACTGTTTCAAAGCGGCTAAAATGTCTCTATATTAACATTTACCAAATTTCCAAGACCGTTTTATGTTGTTTGTTTGGATATAGTACTGTGGGAGAAGATTTTTAGCAGTTAATGTCCAAATATCCTGACCGCATTTTAAACAATTGACAACGGTCTATGGGAGTCGTGAGAATACGGTTTTATAATTCTTTGAATGTTCTTTGATTACTACCAAATGGGACGAGAAAAAAGAATGAAAAGATGTCCCATCTTTCTCCAACCTACTATATATCATAAGATACCTCAATATACGCTTCCCAAAGTTTTCGTCGTACTCGATGCAAATCGACTGTAATATTGGGTTCAATTGCTTCTTGAACAAGCGACAAGATAGCTTTCATATCTTTCTCAATTTCATTTTCTGTTCTAAGAACAAACGAGTCGACGAAGTCATTTAATGCAGCGTTCAATTTTCTTTCGATAGCTCCGAAACCCCTGAAGTACAATCTTTAACTATATACTTGTAAACGGCGATAAATAATAATGCTTTTCTTACCTTACCACAATAAAATGAAATATGAGACAAAGGGCTAAAACTAGAATTACAATAATAAAGAAAAAGGCTAAATCCGTCCAGGTCATTTTATCCAAACAAAAACAACTAATATGCGCTAACAGAAACCATAAACAGTATATACATCTAGCTGCAATGTAATCTATGTGTGGACTCTTATGGTTTCACCATAGTAGGTTTCACTGTTCAATTAGAATAACTGAAGTGAAAATCTGAAACTCTCGTTGCGCTAATGGGTATTTCCCTATGTACATACCAAAGAATTGAAAACTGCATTCAAAAATTAGAAAAGCGTTATTTATAATATATATAACAAAGTAGGGGGGAGATGGGACACCTTTTATTCTATTTTCTCCTAGATGGTTGCTAATTGTTTAAAACATAATCAGGATTTTTGTAAATTATATGCTAAAGCTGTACCGTTTTCCCCCACCCCTATACTATACTTAAAATAAAATAACACATCCAATTGGCAAATTTACTGAAATGCATTTAAAAATTCTGTTATTCGTGTTTTGAATAAAATACGAATGGAATCCAATTTAGTAACCATAAATGGTGTTTTGACTGGTGTTTTTAAGTGGTAAAATGGAAGAACGTTTTTTAAGTCCATTGCATTATTCGTTTTGTACATAAGTCAGCACCCAACTAGGAACGCCTGTTAGTTCTGTAAAGTGCAAAGGTATGAGATCGATTCCAGCCAGCGCCTTTTCTTTGTTTCCGCTACTGAGAAATCTTTCTATGACAGAATCAATTGCCAACAAAAACAGAAAAGATGAATTGAAGCGATTAAATGTGGCGTAGCCAACATGACCGACAAAGTTATTTCCGAATAGTTGCACAATTGATTGGCTAATTTTGGTCATTCTTTTTCTCAGCTTTCTTAAGTCTTTTGTTCTTTCCATTTGAATAAGATTCTTCACCAGCGGCGTCGCCTTAACGACAGTACGGCGAAGCTCCCCTTTAGTTTGTAAATTGTATAGGGGGATGTCACGAAACGTTCCAATAAGTTATTGAGTTTCTTGTAAGGCGATTCTGCTGCTGGTCGGGTTAAAATTCTAATTCCCTTGCTGGAAAATTGTTAGCATACTGAAACGGGTTAGGTCCAAAAGCGAGATACCTTGCGGTTTTTGGTGGAATGATTCGAATATTTCATTGATCTTTCTTAGAGCTTTGTCGTTGTCTCCTTTCGTCAAGCACTCACCAACTGCAAACGAGCACGACAGGAAAACTACTGCACATTTTCTTCTCATACTGTAGGGTTCGAGAAACGGAAAAGAAATCTATATACAGCAATGACGGGTCGAATTATATTCTTTTGGTATTACAAGCAAAGCCTAAATGAAAACGATTAAATGTATAAATTGAATATCCTCGTATAAAGGGAAACGACAGTCGTTACCACGTATGTAACTTACTGTATACATTTTTTAGGTACTTAGAATGGGGGAATATGGGACACCTTTAGCACATAATATCAAAATATCCTGATCGTGTTTTAAACAATTAACAGCGGGCTATGGGAGTCGTGAGGATACTGTTTTATAGTTGTTTAAATGTTCTTTGTTTACTATACCAAATGGGACGAGAAAATAGAATGAAAAAGTGCCCCATCTTTCTCCACCCTACTATATGCTTGTATTAAGTAGGGTGGGGTAAGATAGACCATGTGTTCATTTTATTTTCTTGTCACATTGAGTACTAAACAACGCTTATTTAAAGATTTATATATAAACGTATATAACCATAAACCGCGACTCTAAAAGAGCGTTGTTAACAGTTTGAAGCACTTACAGTTTAACCCGAGAAATATGGGATTTAAGATGTTAACGGCACTCCATCACACCCCACAGTACTATATATATATAGACTACCAGAGTATGTCAGTATGCTCAAATATTATATTGTCCCAAATTGTTTTCTACTATTTGTGTACCAGTGTATAACGAAACACCGATTACATGAACTAAAAACGAATGCTGCACTTTTGCATTGTGACAACTACATAACATTGCAAATGGATATAAATTATAATAGAATATAAGGTTATAATAGAACATATTGTTAAAATTCATCATGGCCGAGCAACGGGCCTTCCGGTCGTGAGAAGCGTCCCATGAAAATAAGCAGCTCGCTCTGCCGGTGCCGGATCGCCCACAGAAAAGGGTGGTCGGCCACAAAGGATATCGGATTAAATGCAACGGAGTCGCACTGGGTTCGAACACTGGTCGTGGCAGCTGCTTCGCTGCCTTGCTCGTTCACCTGACCATGAAGTGAGCGGGTAAAAGCATACACAAATACATGTGAGTATATGCATGCGATACATATATCTGGGAGTGGGCAGTTAATGAAATAATATATGTGAATGATAATTTTATATGGAAATAATATTATGGTATCTGAAACCCTAGAAACTTGCGCATGGAAGTTTAGTGTTGAATGTGGCAAAGATTGGTTATTTAATTTACGACTTACGTCTAGTACAGTTTTGTGCACAATCTGGTCCACGAAGAGATTATTTCTATTCGCAATTCCGGTCAGATCACACGCTTGTCGGTCAAACAGATCGGTCACACCCATCTTCGGAAGAACCTCTTGCAACTGCAGCGTCTCTTCCAGTTTAAACTTCGGGATAGTGAGCTGGTAGGAAGGTTAGGCATTGTCACAAATTAATGCTGCTATTGTATTAAATGTTTGATTATCTATAAATTTCGTGCGCGTTGGTTCCTGGGTCGTTCTATAGACTTATCTGGAACGATAATTATAAATAAGATACATAAGAACCGAGAGTGAACTAAATACGTTGAATGAAGCTACGTGTTGTTGGGAATACGAGAAACAGGCACAACGTTTTAGCTATGGTGAGTTAATGGGACCGGCTTCTCGAATCAACCCGTCACGCGTAGAAACGTGACAAGCATCATTCACAATTTGAAACTTTGGTGATTAAAATTTGTAAAATGATACTGTCGGTGACGTAACCAGGGTAGATTGGGGGGGGGGGCATTTTACTCTTCTCCATCTCTGTACATGGCCGCGAACTAGTCTCTTGATACAAGACAGCACTTTACAACGGTCGCGGGCTTCCCCCCCTGTATTTTTGTTCGGGTGCGCCATGGACACAGTTTACTTACATCAACAGATTCGTGTTCGAGGGCGGACAACCACTTTGTAAGGTTGGCGTGGTTCAAGTTGGCTTCAACCTTAGCAAGGTCAAAGTTTTCGGGCATAAGGAGGACCATGCTGTAATCCGTTCCCGCATAATCCATCTCAAGGACTTGTAATGTAAGTTCGTTGATGTACGCGTATTTGAAATGTTCTAAAACAGAAGGGCCTTAATAAATACATAGCCTATACTATAGAGGATATGGTATATATAGATTAAATGTTTTGTCTTTGTACAGTAGGATGGGGGAAGATGGGAGACTTTTTAACTCTATTTTCTCGTCCCATTTAGCAGTAAGCAAAGAACATTCAAAGAAATATGAAACTATGTCCTCATGACTCTCATAGACCGTTGTTAATTGTTTAAAACACGATCAGGATATCTGGATATTATGTGCTAAACGTGTCCCATCTTCTCCCACCCTACTATATATACAAGCACCTATAATTTCGATTGAGATTTAATTATTTAAATATTAAAAGCCTAAAGCCTCATATACCGTTCTGAAACATGAACGATGTTTCGACTGCTTTATCTTTGGAAACGTAGAACGGCCTTCGCTTAGTCCGCCCTTCATCGAATTCGTAATCCCAGTTTCCGCGAAAATAAAGAGCGTTGATAATGAGCAATGCGGTATCGTTGTTCACCCCGTCTTCCTCGAGCATACTCTTTATTACTCCGTTTGTAGCGTCAGATGACCAGTCATTAATCTTTTTTACAGCACTTTTTGGCATTTTGAAATCAACCTGAAAATAAAACGACAATAAATCCGATATTAATGCGTGAGTGTTTAAAATTAAATATTTGTCGTGCTCAGATAATAATCCGTAATGTATTTAGAACTCGACGGCGTTGTAATAATAATTGCTTACACTTTCGACTGTTGCACTGTAAACGGACAGTGAGTCCTGGTAATCTTCAAAGACTGTTATATGCTTGTCGGCGAACACGCGATTTGAGGATTTGGCTGTGACTTTCTCAGAGGCCTGAATGATAAACTGACAATTTAAACAGACTGCACTGTATCAGTGTAACGTGCAACATTCTCAGAATAGCCACGAAGAAGAAACTAACAAAAGCAGCAGTTTGTTTTATGGTACCACGGCCGACTAGAAATATATATAGTATATAGTAGGGTAGGAAAAGATGGGACACTTTTTTTTCTATTTTCTTATCCCATTTGGTAGTAAACAAAAAACATTCAAAAAATTATAAAACCGCATCCTCGCGGCTCCCATAGACTGTTGTTAATTGTTTGAAAATAGGATCAGGATATTTGGATATTATATGTGTTAAATGTGTCCCGTCTTGCCCCACCCTACTTTATCTTTAGTAGGTCGTGATAGTAAGGACTACAAGTTAAATTACGAAAATAAAATTTCCGATTGCCAAACTGGCAACCCGCTTCAAATATGAAACTCATGTAATCGGTCTTTATTTTATCGGCAACCGTAGTGTAAATGTTAAAAATCGGTTACAATACTTCACTGACATGCAAATGTGGTTGTTTTACTCACCTTATCAAAAAGCAATCCGTGCAGTTCACCGAAAGCAGAGTGAAATCTGCCGTCTTCGATTTTACTGAACATAAAAGCGTCGTCTATCTGTTTTGCTGTGTTGCCTTTCGCTCCTAAATGCGCTATCGCCAGTGCTGAACCGCATAATGTCATATTTAGTTAAAAACATAATAACATGCCACAAAATAATACCTGCTTCTGCATGTGCAAACGAACGGTCCGCATCTATTAAACTTTAAACGACCGACCTCAAACACCTAATTTAAAAATAAAACCGCAGACTTGCAGTTTATGGTACTACGCAGTACAGAATCATTAAACGAATGGGAGACCGCTGCGCTCAAAAACAAGTTTGCAGCGCAAAGCGCGTGCGACGAAATTAATTATTAGTGTTGCCATTCAGTAATCTTTCACGGTATTACATTTTGCCGCTAATTGCGTCACTGCGAATACTAAGCCGCACAATTGCATATAGATTAGGTCCAATACAGGCTGATTACACAAAGATTACTAAAGTAAACATATTATATACCTGTTGTAATACTGACGGGCGAGAACATGACGTTTTTCATCGGATCACCCTCAATCAGATTCTTGTACAAATTCAACGTGAATTCAATGTTGGCTTCTGATAGCTTTTCAACATGCTCGCTCGTGTCAATTATCTTTGCATTTGCGTCCAAAACCAAAATCATAACAATCGCATATAAGAACTGCATCCTATAAATGCTTCTATTCGACTCAAGTGACTTTGCTAGACATGTTTGAAACCAGACGACGTTGGAATGCTGCATGGTAGACATAAAACAGAAGGCGAATTAAATGACGTTTCGCAACAAAACACTGCTTATTAAATATAACGCCGGGCAAATTCACAGGCTTGCATAATTACCACACCGCTTTTTAGTACAGCTTTTCAGCTTTTAGTATAAAGAGCGTACTATTCATAACATTTTTTACCATTCATACATTTTTACGTATAGTAACGGTCGGTAGTTTGGTTCGGACGCTATTGTAATGGCAATTGCGGGACTCTGTCGTAGTCTGCTGTAAGTTGCACTAAACATGACTCAAAAAAGCAAGTAATTTAATAAAAGCAATCAAAAAGCTATTTATATCAAAAGGTATACACTTGGCCGTTTTACAACGCCCTCATATGTATATACCAACCGCTAATATCCGCCTAATTAATTCAATACGAATACAACAATCTTCTCACAGATAGTGTAAACTATACTTTCCGCAAACGCAGTATACAAGGAGCCACTCAGTGCATGGGGCGTGACATGCAGCAATCAAACCAGCGGCAAGGAACGCGCGGCAACGTAAAAAAGTGTCTAGTGCAAACATGACCAATTGATATAGTGA
This sequence comes from Ciona robusta, assembly GCF_009617815.1. Classification (NCBI taxonomy): domain Eukaryota; kingdom Metazoa; phylum Chordata; class Ascidiacea; order Phlebobranchia; family Cionidae; genus Ciona; species Ciona robusta. The sequence continues at coordinate 5,778,492 of NC_143242.1, read as the reverse complement.
CTAAGAAATACAAACTAACAACAAAAATTAGGAAACACTAAACAGATTAAAACCAAACGTATTTACACCAACACATATAGTGCTGTATGTGGAAAGATGGGACACTTTAGCACATGATATTTAAATATCCTGAGCGTGTTTTAAAAAACCAACAACGGTCTATGGGAGTCGTGAGAATACGGTTATATAATTCTTCGAAAGTTCTTTGTTTATTACTAAATGAAACGAAAAAATAGAACGAAAAAGTGTCCCACCTTTCTCCGCCATACTATAAAAAGATTTACAACACAACTAACAATACTGCAGAATTAAATTTAAGAAAAATGTGTTTAAGGGTTAGATGGAGGCCTCCTCTCCAGTAACCTGTGGATTCACGTATGCATTCGTCTGTCCTTCTGCCCCATATTGTTCCAGGTGATGCAATGAATCAAATTGAGTCGCTGCGTATTGATAATGTTTATGGGTTTTGACAATGGAATTGTTTGTATTGAGTTTTCATGAAAACAGTACTGTGAGGTAAGACGGGCCATCACCTTAGCGTACAATATACCATATTTCTAATCGTATATTTTAATCAAATAATAACGCTCTTTTATGGTAGTAAGGTTGCGGTTACATAGTTCTTTAAATGTTCATTGTTTAATATGAATAAGGGCAACAAAATAGAATAAAAACATGTATCGTCTTATCCATTCACAAAAACTAACTTTTTATATCTCTTTTTCAAATAGTTATATGTGGCCGAGGAAATGTGACGTTTGGGTGATGTAACGGTATTCAATTTGACCCCACAGTACTATATATAGAATATATACCTGGATTTTGTATAACGACTGGCTGTTGGCTCGAATATCGAATTCCCTGATCTTGCCGGGGCTGTTGCGTACCATAATTCTCATACTATATAAAATACTGTATATGAAGCTTGTGTACCCATGGCCTACTCATTCCAGTAGGCCATGGTGTACCTTAGTATTATAGCGTTATTTTACCTCGGCACAGCAGCAACATGCACTGCAACGACCATGAGATCCTGTAAGGGCGTTGTAAAAGGGGGTTGTGACGCTTGCACTAGCGATACAAGATAGCAACCCAAATGCTCCTATAACAGCCAAGCCTCCAAAGATAGGGGATGATTTCTACAAAAATGCAGAATGTATATGTACATCAAAAACACATATATCTACGGCAGGAAACGGATTTATACCTTTGGTAAAGAAAGTAACACTGCTGCGATTGCTATTTCTATGGCTGCAAAAATAGCACCTGCTATCGCGAACCCCAAATGTGTTTGTATCTGAGATTGTATAATTAATATATAAGATTGATATTATACATATTAGAGCTGTAACATTATATTCATAACAAACACAACATGACAGCGGAGGATATATTGTGAAACGTAAGTTGATACTAGGACAACTAGCAAAGCGATTCTGGAATTTATTGTTATTTCCAAAACAATACAACGTTAAGAGCTGTATTTGAAGGTTACTTTAGAAAAATAAGATTTGTGTAACAGGGCACAGCAATATATGATCAAGTATCTATATGTCTTGTCCTATATCAAATAAAACTCACCAACCAAAGCTTTGTTTTTGTTTTGGCAGCTGCGATACAAAGTACGCCCGCAACCAAAACCTACAATGATAAGAATGGTTCTTTTAAATTTGTGGTAGGGTAGGATTGAATGGGGTATGTTTTTATTTTCCTTTCGTCCAATTTAGTAATAAACTCGAACTGTACTTACAAATTAATATATAACTGTAGACACACGTCTCTAAAATAGCGTTGTTAATTGTTTAAAACATGATAAGGAAACATATGATTCAGGTGCTTATAGTTTCCCATCTTACCCCACAGTATAACAGTAGTATATATTTGTTTACAGTATACTGTCTATGGTGATTGCTTACCCAGATCCCGGCCCATATCCCTTCACCATATGACTGTGGGGATTTTTTCGAACTAATGCTGCTACTGCTTGGTTCAACCAAAGCCACTTGCAATATTCCCATGAGAATGCTTATAAAACCGAAACTCATTTCAAATACCTGTAAGTTGTATATATATATATATCTAAGGGTAATTACTAATGGTTTCGTTGACTTCAAATTCAAAGTAACTTACACCAAGAAGTATCATGATTTTCCGGTATTTAATTAGTTTTGGTGATTCATTGTAATCCAGCGATCCGAACAATGCAGATGTGGCAATTACAAGTGCCATTTTTATGAAAACCTTTTTTTGTTTTATTAAATTCAGAAAATGTAACTGTGCAAAACAAACCTCTGCAGTATTAATGCAACCATATAGGCCATTAAGTGTATCTTTGCTGAATAGTGTAACCGATCTTTGTGATTGCTTGTATACAGACTTTACGAGACATAAATAAATTTGTGCTCAAAACATTCGCATACTATAGGGACTAACTATATCTGATATACCTCATATTTGTACATCGTTGTTACTAACACAAGTATTGATTTAAATTCAAATTCAAAAGTGTTCTGTCTAAATTTACCCCTAAAAGTATTAAAAACTGAACTGTGATAAGTTTTCTGTCAGCTATACCAAAACTAATGCAAAACTGAATGGTGACATTCACAGTTTAGTAATCAAAGTTCATTTCGAATTCTTCTATCTCTCCAACACCCTGTTTAAAGAGAGTTAAGCTATATTGTAAGGTCATGCGTCTTTGAATATAGGAACAATAGTTGTATTGAATTGCTTTTCCAACAGGTGTGTGTCGTGTTACATGACAGTTTAACCGTGACGTCCATAAAAAGATACGGTGGGGTGCAACGGGACACCTTATTTAGCACATATTGCCCAATATCTCAAAATTTAAACAATTGGTATGGTAGGATGGGGGAAAACGGGACACCTTTAGCACATTATATCCAAATATTCTGATTGTACTTTAAACAATTAACAACGCTCTACAGCAGTTGTGAGGATACGGTATTATATTTCTTTGAATTTCCTTTGGGACGAGAAAACAGCATAAAATAGTGTCTTATTTCTTCCCACCCTACTGTGAGCGGTTTTGATATAACAATCTCACAAAAGAACATGCACTGAACGGTTTTGATCGACTCTCTATTCGGTTTAAAGCCAGCAGGCAAGGTTTCACAGAGCTGTATAACATACGCCTATAGCCTTATACACCTTTAGTAAGAAGTGTACCATTACTAACAATATGGAAAATTACCGCACTATAGAAATAAAAAAAAAACACGCTTATAGATATACCTATATATCTTTAAGCGTTGGTTAAACATATGTAGTTTGGGCTTATAACATGCCTGGGCCGCAACAGCTTATTTATGGGCTATAAACATAAAAAGTATTTCAATTTGCAACACAGCATTTATTCTACGCAATACAATATATAGCCTATACGTTTTAACCATGGCGCCCTTGAATATTAGAACACTTACATATATATTAAATATCCTGTGTTATATAAGAGAATAAACAACAGTGGTGATTTTTCACGCTGATATGATATGGTCAATTTCAAGCAATGCGTTTTCTTTGTCCCCATTATTTAAATAATTCTCAATAACTCGGTGCGAAGACCTCATAACTGCGACCACAGACTCGTGGCCTTTAAAAGTTTGAAGGCTCGCCACTTTTCTAATTCTTGGAACCGTCATTCCGACCTTAGGACTACGTAGAAGCAAGGACGCTTCCAGAAACTTTGAGCGAAGTGCAACTAGATCCTCTTGGCGCTCACTCTCGATTTTAACTTTAATCAGGGAAAGCATTTTCAGCAGATCTTTTTGCATTTCTTCGTTATCTATTAAGTTAGATTTGCAAGTCGCTTCCTTGATCAAACGGTTCATCAAATCGTCAAGATCGCCGTCTACGTCTATAATAACTTCCGGGCTGGTCCTATAAAAAAGAAGTTATAGTAAGGTGGTGTAAGATAAGACTTTTTATCATCAGTTTTCGTCCCATTTGGTTATAACAGAATATTTACAGAACTATATAACCGTATAGCCTTGCGACTCTAAAAACGAGTTCTTACAGCCACATCTTACCTATATAGTTACTACTCATACACGTCAGCAAATCAGTCAAAATAGTAAAATACTCATCTTACCCGGCACCACTTTGGGCACAGAAAGCATACAGTATTGCAATAACCAGCAAGAACAGTCCGACCATTAACAACATTTTATTAACGCCTGTAAGACTAAAATTTGGCATGGTAGAAGAATGAGTCATAAGGCATATAGGTTGCCAGTTTTCTAATGCAATTCACACCCGATTGTTAATAAGCACTATGTTCTCTGCATCACAAGTAGCTTACTACTAACAATATACATTTAGCCACTGTAACGGAGTGTAAACCTCGGCGATTCAAACAGAAACCTATTTAAAATTATGCATGCCTACTTCCTCCTCACAATCTAGATGTACATGTATATACACGTTAAAAGCAATGAACGTTGTACTTAGAACTACTATAATATTCCAATACAAGTCTTGCATAGGAAATGACATATTAGCTTCCTGCTTGCTGGGCCAGCCTTGCTGCGTACACAACAAACAAAATATTGTCTCTATTGTACTGTAGTGCATTGGTCCTGTAGTACTAATGGTTTTATATTCTTGCCTTCCTACAAAAATAGTACCATAGAAAAGAAACAATTGAAGTAAAAATGCAATTGAAGTGAAAATGAAAAGAAAAACATTGCGTATTTGCACCATTAAACACCAAGTATTGTTTTTAGCGATGTCGCACTTTATGTGATATCCTGCAGTTTTCCTTGATGGTTTGAAATTCTGGACTCTTTACGTCAACTTCATTAATGTGAACGTTTCTACAATGTGCTTCAAAACACATCCTCATTTGGCCACAGAAGCTGCACTTGAACCCTACATAGTTCTTATACTTTCCGATGCCTAACTCTTTAGCCAGGTTATCATAGCAGAATAATTGCTTGTCCACATCTGGATGATACTTTGTGTAGTGGTGCGTCACGTTTATAAAGCGTTTACCACAATCATGAATAGGGCATTTTCTTCTTTTTCCTAATTATCAAGTGTTTTTTTTTTAATATTTAAAAAGGGTTTTACAGTACTTATAGCTAGATTGTAGTACGGTACTAAATCTAGATTGTAGTAGTAATATTCACACAACACTAGTAAACCTAGAATGTAGTATTAGGTCAACAAGAATTCTGTGTTTATTTAGATAAATCACGACCGGGACAAAAAACACATCAAACCCATTCTTTAATTTCTGGTTTTTAATTAAATGATCACACCCTACACAACTATAATTTAATTCAGATAACAAAAAATATACCAGAAGTTCTTGCTGAAAAACTTGTTCCAAAATAATGTTCCGGTTTTGGCAGCATTTCAGCCAAGGTTAGCATAAATTTTACTGCAAATATTTGCATTTTTCTTTAAATGAAACACAAGCTTATGGTTTATAACAATTTCAAAATATAAATAGATTACCTTTCATCAAAGGCTCTGGTGTATCAGGCCTGCTTCGACTATTTCTTAAAAAAAAACACAAAAAAAGGTTATTGGATTAAATTTTTGATATAAAAACACATATATAATTTTTTTATGTATTCCTGCAAATAAAAAGATTAGGTTAATTAATACAATGAAGAGAAGAAAGTCATTAACCATTATACCCTGCAGGTCAAATTTGAATAATAGTGTTAGATAAAATCAGGGCTGATAAACCCACAATACAGCAGTCAACGTTCATTGCATTTCTTTATTTTTATACAATTTATAGATACTTTTAATAAAGGAAATAGATATTAAACAAATAAAGTCAAACGAACAAATACAAAACTTAATTTGGGTATCATACATATACCATACTTGTTTAAAACATAAAAACTTTTCTACTATTAAAGAAAATGCTTACACATGATATTATACTTCCCCATAATATACCTTTCATACAAGTGACGTCGGTGTCTCCGTCTCCTGCGAGCACGTTCTCTAAATTGAGTAATTATTATTGTTTGGGATTTTACCAGTACAGTGGTACACATACATATCTATGGTTATACTAGCCAAAATGACAGATCTTTTTTTATAAAAAACAATTACCGATGCAAGTTGTTAAAATCTCATTTTTTAATTTCAGTAAAAGGTATAACATGTTGATATAAATCAACTAACTTTGGAATCAGTGATTAATTATGTATAATCTATTTATATATTTATAAATAAACGGTATTCACCTTTCATGTCTATTTCCTCTGCGTTGCTTCAGCACAATTCTAAAAGATAAATTAAAGTCAATTTATACTCTTTTATTTAAGGGGTGTAAAAAAAACAAATGCAAGGAATATGCACAGTAGCAGAGTTATGGCTTATACTTACTCGACAAGCACATCAAGAAGTTCTTGCCTTCGTTGTCTGTTAAACCTGCAAGTCATACACTGCTGATTAAATTGGTATTTTGTGAATTATAAACATTTTTCTAATTGCTCTTTTTATCTAAAAATAAAAACTCTTATTTAATTTTTTTTAAGTGTATATAATAAATATATACATATTTGTATAATTCAACGAAAGCCATTTTTTTCTCAAAAAACTAGAAGCAAAAATGTTGACTTTTATGGATAACTGCGTATAAAAATAACAGATCGAAATGCTTTAAGTTTATATTTTTACTTACTCACTCTCGCTATCAGGGGCTGATTCATCTTCTGACCAATTAATAAATTGTTCTTCACTATCCAAAGAAGAACTTGGACTAAAAATTAATAAATAGAAATACATAGCAACAATATCAACTTTTAAGCTAAAAGAAAAAAAAAACGTGTTACCACAATAAAAATATATTTCTTAACATTGCAAACTGTTTTTCCCCATTGCAAAATTTGACAAAATTATTTTAATATTTCGTGCAAAACAAAAATTAAAATCATAAACTTACCTTTCTGTATTAAGTCCAGAGTCTTTAGAAGTATTTTCCATCGTTGTTCAGGCTAATTATCGCTTAATAAATCCGAAAATATTTAAATTTTCAACCTGCAAACGAGATTATACACTAAATAGCAAGACTGCAAAACACCACATGTGTGTGAATTATTTCGCGGCGTTCTGTGACGTCATAAAAAATTACTTTCAGACAGATAGTGTTAAAACTTACGGGGTAAACATATTTTTGGATATTTTTTTAATGTGTGGCTGACAATTAAGAATTGTGTCTTGCATGAGAACACTGCAAGATCTTAGTTCTCTATGCTGCAAGTACGAGTTCGTGGCGTAATTTTATCGAATTAAAGAGGGCATATACCCGCGCAAATCTCTTTTGGCACAAATTTAGCCGGTGTCTAACTTCGAGCCTATAGATATTTATACTGGAACATTTAACATGGGAAAACGAATCTCAAATACTGAGCTAATAAGCATTTGTGGCTCAATAGGTACCGGAACTTTTTACCTTTTTAAAAGTTTTAGACTCTCTGCACTGTCGGTCTATATATGACTCGACCAATCCGAGCACTTGTAATTGCAGTAAAACACTTTATTGCCCTAAATATGCGATAAAACGTTCTTTCACGGAAGTTTTCTAAAACGGTTTAACTCCCTGCACAATACTATGAATAAATGAATGGACGTGTCATTCAACACTATAATACAAAAAAATATTGTAAACATAAACACTAAATTTCAACAATCGCCAAATAATAGGTAAGGTGTCAAGTCAGAAAGAAAATTTTGACAATTAATAAGGAGCTACTACTGGGTAGAAGCAATTTCCGTGTCTTGTCCAAAGACACACACACACAAACGGCCACTATGCTACCAGCATCGGTCCGCGAACACGAACCCGTAAGCGCTTGATGCATATATCCTCTAACATCAGACTGGCGAACTAACCGCAGTGCCAATGTGGGCGAATGTGTAATACTTTCCAACTCATAAACGACACGTATAAAATATGAAGACATTCATTACAATTGAGTATATATTATACCGTTAATCCAGTAGTACACCGTTAGTTAATATTTTCAATTTTTAACTGGTAATTTTAAAGAACGCTAACACCGCTACGGCGCTATTGTAAAACACGCACTAGTGTGCCCACTCTATCTACGATTTTTTCGTTTCTTTCTTCTGCGATTCTTAACGGGCCCGACAACTGGTGGGGGTTGTGGCGTGCGGGTTACAACATCCGACGTGTTTTCCAAATCCTGGTACGGGTTGCGAGGTCTTGGTATATACTTATTAAGCTCAATCTTGAACTCTTTAATTATTTTTAAAGATAATTCCTTGTTCTCATGAATAAGGAATGCATTAGTGATTTGGTACATTTTTTCCATGATGTCCATTTCAGTTCCGACTATTACTAATCTATCCAAGCTGTGCAGAAGACCAATCGTCGCGTTCCATCTGTAAATCTTGCCCATGGACCTCACGAATTTGAAACGAAAGATGTTCAACTCCTCTTTCCAATCATTTTGAACCATCGTCTCTACTAGGGAGAGCATACTGATGACGTCATCGTGAATTGCTCTATGTGTAAAATAGGGCGTATCCTGCATCAAACGATTTATCAACCGATCGAGATTTTGTTTCACATCCAATCGAAATGACCGCCATTTTTCTATCCTAGAATATAAAAAGCAGAGATTAGATTAGAGCAAATTAATTTTAAGATAGCTTGGAATGAGAACGGGCAAGCGGTATGTATAGTAGGATGGGGAAATGTGGGACACTTTGTCTGACGAGACTTTTTAATTTTAGTTTTACGGACCCTCATTAATGGTAATCAAAAAAACAATGTTACAGAATTTCTTTACAGTAGCCTATTATCACGACTTTATAAATCGCGCGTCAAAGCCGATTAAAGTCGAAAACTTAAAATAAACATAGATATTACAAGCAACAATCATTTTGCAAATATTTGCAGCTGAGGGGTTCGTGGTTGGGGTTAAATATTAAAAGTAGTAAATGTTAGAAACTTACACGATTAGGACAAATGCTCCCAAAATGAATATTGCTGTTAAAATCATTTTGCTCCCTTTATCTTCTGCAGAGTCCGGCATTTCATATATACGTTGCGACTAAATTCACATTAAACTAGAACAATATAAATTTAAATGATTCTTTCAAATGGATCAGATTAACAAATCATTAAAATAACCGTATCCGAACAGTCTGGGCTCGTACAATCTCAGCCTAATAATTTAGTATAGCTAACGTTGCCTTTACTGTATAGAGACACTGGCAATAATACCATCATATATAGCCTTATGACTTAACTGTGACTAGCGCGCCCACCGTAATACGTCATTAGACCGAGTCGAACCACGAGTGTAGACTAGTATTGTGCTCACGGGTATTCCCCTTTATCAATCCTTAAGTTTTTCCGTGCTTGAAAAACTTAGCGTACTGAACAGTTTTATCGCAGCCTTAAAGTCCACGTTGCCCGATACATTTAAAAAGAGTTTTATACGCGTTATTGATTGTTACGATTTTCTCTGGGTTTATAAACACTTGCAAAGGAGCACAAAAAACATTCTTTTTCTATATCCAGCAGGGTGGGGTAGAATAGGACATGTTTTCATTCTATTTTCTCATCCCATTGGTTAGTAAACAAAGAATATTTAAAACTGTTTAAACACAATAAGGAAATATGAGATTTAGTTGCTAAAGTATCTCATCTCAACCCCACAGTATTACACAATGAAACCGGCACATTATACGAAATATGCTAAAACATAAAACACGAAATTAGCATTGCAATATTTGTCTTGTGGTTTAAATTTATAACCAATATGCATGAACGATATATATTTATTAAAATCTGAACATTTCATACAAAATACTAACTATTAATTATAAACATATAACACAAAGCAGCATGCTAACTGCTGTGGGTAAAAAATAAACATCAATATATGAATTTAACAGTATAGCTGCAGCCGTTGTTTTGCGATGTCCCAGTGTTTACATTTCTGGCTTGTCCTCATGGGCGTCTGAAGCTTTGCGACAAAACGGGCAACACTGTTTTTGAAGCACCATCAACTCATAGTCATCGGCATGAAACATCTTTTAAAATAGATATTAAGCAAGTTGCAAAAATACTGTCAGGTAAAGTTTTGATGTCATTTTCTACAACCCCATTTAGGCAAGGACACAACCAAAAATGGCAACAGCACCTGTGTATAATTGACTAACCTGAAAGCATGAATCGCACATTGCAACTGCCACCTCAGGCATTAGGTTTTTGAAATATTGAAATCGTAACGGAGGGGCCCAGCGTCGTACGAGAACCTCACGGCGTGGGAGAGCTCTCAGAACTGACCTGTTCACAACAACGGGCAAGTAGTCTCCGCCACCCTGATAACAAAGAAGAGAAACTTGGTTTCAGGTTAAAAACAAGTACCAGAAAAAAAGTATAATTTTGAAGTGACCATTTTAGTAAAAGATTGTTTTAAAAATATAAAAGTTTCCAAACACATGGTGGAACATAAAATGAAAATTGTTTCTTAGTTTTAGTCCAGGAAACTGGACATCCCTGCAAGGGGTTTTATAACAGACTGAGTGAGTATACCAATTTTATACCCAAGTACTGCATATACTACCGCTGAAAATTTTTCAAACATTTTTGGGAAATTTTTGGAAACTCCCGTTTTATTAAAAACTTTTTTTACGACCTCAAAAGTGAGAAGTCGAGCAGTAAACGGATCTTCTTCCTCTTCTTCATCCATTCTTAATGTTTGCGCATCCCTCTCTGTGTCCTTCCATTCGTTGGACTTCGCTTGTTTGATGGAGGAGTCGATGAGTCTACACGCTTCTTCATCACCGATCCCTTCCTCCAGCGTGAACTCCACGAGTGGAAGAACCTCTGCAAATATCCAAAGATTTGTTGTAGAATTTGTTGTCATTTTTTTGCGTCTTCATGTATATGGTTATGTTTTCTATGCATTTTTGGGCTTTTCAAGAATTGTTTCTCCTGTTTCAGGCATTGTTATGCTCTTCAGGTAACTTTTAATGAAAAAATAAAAAAAATTCTATTATCTTTTTTGCACTTACCACCCAAAAATAGGGTAATATATTACTCACCAAATGAAGAGAAAGAATAAACGAACGGCTGATGACAGTTAATGCATGAACTGCCTTGTGCATTCAGCAATGGATTAGTAGTGGAACATCTATAACACATTGGCTGCAGATCCTAAAAAAATGTTTTAATTTTCACAAATTCTTTTTTGAAGTATTTATTTTACAAATTTTATTTTCATATTTTTCCTCCAAATTTTTTTAAATGTTTAAACAATGTTTTTTCGTATTTCTGAAAAACCTTTTTTTTCACATATCAATTTTTTTTGAATATTAATATATTAAACCTCTTACCTCATTATCATGGTAAGGTTTAGATCTTATTGTTACTGAACCCAAATCAATCAGGTCCTGGAACCTCAAAGGTAATTTCAATGCATGTAGCTTGTCATATGCGTGACGTGCTAGCTTGTACGCACCTAATGATCTGCTCTGCTTGGCGAGCGCATATAAGGTCGCACTGTGGGGTGATAGTTAAGAAAATGTAATATATAATGTAAAACAAAGGGTGGAAGCTTCTCTAATTTAAACCAGATTGCAGCAAAAATAATTGCTCTGTTACCTAAATTAAAGTATTCACAACTACTAAAACATGGCTTACACATTAAAACTAAGTTTAACAATACAGGTAAAGCATAACAAATATATGATGTTTAAAAGGATACACTTTAGAAACCCCTCTTGGCGGATTTGAACCCGATATACTGTGAAGTAGAAACCTCGCAATGTTGAATAATGCTTCAGGTAAATGGGAAGTAAATGGTTCATCCTGTGTTTAATAAATACAAAGTCATTTGCTTATTATCATGGGAAATGGAATGTTACTGCTTTAACCTCGTGGGTCGGAAAACGACAGTTTGAGTTGTTATACACGGGTGTTCTGTTTCATACACCTCGAGCCAGCTAACCAGTTACCATGTATGTAACTTTCTGGGTGTGTTTTTTCTGTATGGTTAGCAATTGGCCAATAAGTGTCTTGCACAAAGACACATCTACTCACATTGGTAGCAGCGACAAGCCTTGAACCGATAACCTCTGGCGTACCGGACGGTGCACTAATCACTGTACCAAGGTCCCAGAACATAACTTACTGATTGTTATATAGTAAGGCAATGCAGTATAAGCTGATATGCTTCAGCTGATGATGTATACAATGTGTTAAACTTACAGTGTATCTTTGTATGGAGTGATACACATAATATATCTCAGCAAGTTTCTGATATTTTTTGAACTTCTTCAGCATTTCTGCTTTCTTTGGTGTTCTCTCTATATTAAAAAAAATGGTATTAGTGTTGCCGAAAAAATCAACGATATGTAAAAATTCAGTGTTTCCCAACCAAACGAATTAAATATTTCCTAAAATACTCAGTATTTCCAAAAAAATCAGTGTTGGGCTGTTGGCCAAAAAATAGAGTGTATCTGAAAAACTTATAGTTCCAAAAAAATTGCAGTATTAAAAAAAACAGTATTGCTTGATAAAATATCTTGTTTCTTACCTGCAGCTATGTCTAGACACTGCATAGATAGCATCCAGTAGTAGTAACCTGCGTCGTTAAATCTACATTCATCAACTGCATTCTCAGTTAGTTGTTCAAGTACATGCAGAGCTTCAGTAATGCGACCAGCTTTGTGGAATGCTGCAATTTATATAGGCTGTTTTAAGGAATTCGTAAAATTGGTTTATATTTAATTTGCTAATGTTGTGTACAAAACAAAAATAATAAATTATTATTGTATTGGCAAAATAAAATATGAATGTCTGAATGTAACCACTGGGCTGTGGAACTTTTAGGCAGAGGAAGTGATAGGCACTAGAACACATGCATCCACAATGGTAACAGCATTGAGCCTTGAACCAGTATCATTTGGCCTAGAGGTCGGTGCCCTAACCACTTTACTACAACGGCAAAAAATGTATTTAAATTTTGGACTTAAGTGGCTCTGCAAGCAGTTTGGTGCTTTTTTAGATGAAAAAAACTCAAATTGTTATTCATTAAATTGAGTATGAAATAACTTCTTTACCTTTCTGTGCTTCTTCAAACTTATCATTCTCAGCCAACCACTTTGCATGGGGAACATAAACGTCATCTTTAAACTCAGGGAACTTTTCCACCAACGAGAAAGCCTGAAAATATGTGTTATAGCAATAGTGTTTTAGTGATTTTTTTAACATGATAAATAAAAACATACTTTATGCTGTTTTAAAAAAAATCTAGTTTTTTTAAACTTTGTGACTTATTTATTAAAATAGGTACACTTGGAGGATTAAAAAAATCTAGTTATATTTAATTTTGTGGCAAAATTTTATATTTTATATAACAGTATTAGTACGTAGCCATTATTAGTGTTTTAAATCCCTACCTCATCCCAGTTCTTTGTTTCTACATGCAAAAGTATATGAGCTTTTTTGTCACCCATCTTATTATACACCTCTGCACAGTAAGCATACTGTTGTAGCCGTTTAAGATAGAAGGCACACTTTGTTAGCGCCTCCCTGTCAGCTTTATCCAATTTTCGGGCGACCTCCATTAACCTAAGTATCAAGGTATAAAAATATATAGAAAAAAAACTAGCAAACCCAAACAAATACAACTTTAGTAACCAAAAACCTACTAAAACTATGTTTAATAAAATCCTGGTGCAGTACATATTACAATTTAAAGACAAATTTTCTATGAAAAAAATAGTCCTGTTACATAATAATATTACCAGCGAAATAAATATAAAAAAAACTATAAATAAATAAATATAAAATATTTAAATATGAATATAAAACATATTTAAAGTATATATATAAAAAGTAAAAACACAACACTTACATATCTGTCCACCCATGTTCCCCAATTATATCAAGAGCTTTCAAGTTTTCACCAGCAGCCAGATACATCTTAGCGGCTTCTCTAGGCTCGTTTGTGTTTTTGGCCCAGTTTGCTTGTTTTGCCATCAATTGCTTGTGCTCTACTGGATCGCTGGTCTCCACATATTCCTGTTATAAAAACATTTTTTAAGGAAAAAAAATCAACCTAAATTTAATAAAAAATTCTGATAAGGGTAATGAAATTTGCTGATAATACTTTGGCACCTAATACCTATGTTTACCACAAATTATATCAGCCGAGAATTTTACAGCTCTACTTTTATTATCCCAGAGCAGAAGAGCTTTAAAAAAATTCAAATTTTGGATAAAATAAAAGTTTGCACATAATACAGAGAAATGATTGACCTTAAAAGACAAACTTGTTGTTCACCCACAGAATTTTGTTAAAAAAAATACATTTTTAATAATACAGTTATGAGTTATATTCAACAATTAATCAACCAAATGAGAATATTTGAAACTTCTGTTAAGCTAACCCGCCCCTAAATATTCAAAATATTATAAATGACTTTATTGGACTCTTCGATTAGGGTAGCAAAGATTTATAAATATTGAAATCAAAAGACAGGATACATTTATTTGCAAAAAAATATAGTTGCTACACCACAGTAGTACCTATACCTAAAAACAGATATACCTTTGCAAGTTCAAACATGCGAAGGTCCGTATACATATCCACTGCTTTCTGTGAGTGACCAGCCTTCTTATAATAACCTGCAGCTTCAGCAAATTCACTTCTATAAGCATGGATGTCAGCCATGAAAAGGTCGGTTTTGTTTTCACCACGTTTTTGACGATCCTATGTATTAGGTTAATTAATATAGGTTATGTATAGATAACCTAATATAAATTGCTTGCGCTGTTCAGGGCAGGTAGGTTGTTACACAATCATTTTTTTACATAATCATAAGTAAAAAGTAGGTAAAAACCACAAAAACTAAAAAATGAAAAAATTAAAATCAAGTTTTACAACATACAAAAAAAACACTTTTAATATTGCAAACAAAATACCTTTAGTTAAATAACCAGCCAACAAACAATATAGTGCAAGACTCCAGACAACCAGACGCTTACACAATAATTTTTCATTATATTAACACCAAAAACTTTAAAACCTTGTGAACTTTAAAACCTTGTGAACTTTAAAACTTAAATCTTTAAAACCTTGTGAAACTTTTTTAAACATAAAACATCAACCTTTTTTTGGAAAAGAACTCCCTGGAGACCTTATCCGTAACGAAAATGCACAAATTTCACAAAAATGAAAAAAAAACAGTTGACCAACCTCTATGTTTTGAATAAGTTCCAGATATCTTAGATTACGGATTCTCGTAAAGGCTTTCCGAGCAACGTCAAAACTCAAATTTTCTAGAGCTTTTTGTGATAGATTGTACCAATCTGTGTCTGTCACACCCAAGCATGCTATCTGGTATGCCTCACTGTGGGAAATTAAACATTTATAAAAGTAATATTTTAAAAGCATAGATTATACTTAAGTTTTTGATTTTATTTTTTTGTTGTTAATAACAGCACATCTATTAGTGGGTTAAGGCTTATGTATGGAACACAAAATAAACAACATGGGTTTAAGTTTTTATCCTCCTTTAATATTTTGCAATTCCAAATAGAACAGCAAATGCTAGCAGTTTACAGAGTTTGAACTTTTAAAATATTGCCACTGTATAAAATAAACACAAAACACACAATGAGTTGATGTTTCTTATTTAAAAACATCTTTTAAAAATTTTGTTTTTTGGAAAATCAGTTGTTCCTGTTGTTCTTATTTTGTGTTCAATACGGGTTCTTATTTTGTGTTCAATATAGTAGGCCTGCCTATTAAGCGTCAAACCTGGGGTTGCAGGGTGGGCAGGCCTACCCTAGAAATTTTCTTACTCTTTTAATCAGTATACATTACAATCAAATATTTTAGATTCGTTTCACAGCATTGTGTCTAACCTTGCGCGCAAAGAATCCTGCCTACCCTGTAATTTTTAAAGATTGGTGCCTATGGGACTGCCTATTGGGCTAAACCACTTACTTGTACAACTGCCGGTCAAGGTACTGGTACATTGGTGCCGATTGTGGAACATCCACTGCTCTCATGGCATGCACGTGTAAGCAGAATATACGAGAGCCACAGTAGCCGACTACGAAGCCATTCATGCGTCGTTGCTGTGCTGGGAATGATCCTGCTTTGATACCCAAGTAACCTTTACCTGAGTAACAAAGCATTTCCTCGTTCTGTGTGTTCCAAGCCACGCTGTTGGCATTTACTTCCTAAAAAAAGAAATAGTTCTCACCAATTAAGTAAAATATAATAGACTTGTAAATATGGGAAAAAATGAAAAGTACTTGGTAAAAAGTAAATAATAAAAAGGAAACATTGAAAAAAAATAGTTTAGTTTTTGTTCAAATATATTGTTTCCAACGGAGCATGGAAAACAGGGAGGGGGCATTCTCGGAGATACTAAACCCCTCTTTTTTCAAAGAAAAATTTATAATTTTTTTTAAAAAATTCTCCTAAATCGCCCTTTTTTTCTGCCTACATACCTCAAAGAGAAGTTCTTTAGTTGCGATGTCATACACATGGCATGTTGAGTTATCGCTGATTATCGCAAGTTTTGTTCGTTTCATGCTCAGATCAAGACACCGGATGGAGCTGTTAATCTTAAGCATCTCGATCGGAAATGGATTGTCAACAAAAATTTGTAAAACCTTGAAAATAAAGAGATTATAAAATTTATTCCAATATATAAAATGGTGCTCATTTATTAAAAAATAAAAGTGACAAACTACAATTTTTCTGTCCCGTCAAATGATGTAAAAATTTATCCCCAGAGTAAATTTAAAACATAGCAGAGAATAAAAAATCTCGAAGTTAAGTAAAACGTTTCAGATGTACAGTATTTCTGGAGTGTGATAGTTCTGCATTATAACAGCAATATCACCTGTCCATTTTTCAACCCTAATAGCATCCCCTCTCTACCAGCAGGTCCCCCAATCACTTTGATATATCTGATGTTTGCTTCAAGCAACCACTCGCGCTGTTTCTCTCCGTCCATTGAAAAACAAGTCAGTTTGCTTTCCTGTGTGTTAAAAACATATTAAAAAAATTAAAAATATAAGAAATAAAAAGATAGAAAAAAATAGATTTCTTAAGCCAGCTGAAGTTTCTAAGGGCAAATGTTTAAAATGGCATCTGAAAACGCAAAATTATTGCATGAAATGACAAAAAAGTTCAGATTAAAAAGCCAATAAAATGGGAGCTGTGGCAGTGGTTGAAGTGCTCGCCTTCGAACCAAAGGTTACCAGGTTCAAATCTTGACGATGCTACCATATTGGCAGAAAAAGGGGGAAATTATATACACAACAGCATATGCCGTAACTTAATAGTTCGAATCAAGAAAAAGTATCAAGACCCAAGTTTCCTTAACACGCAAGAATAAAATAGTCCATTCATTCACCCAGTGCACTTATAAAAATAAACACCAAACTCACCTGACAGAGAATAATATTTTCGCTGCATACAACCAACAGATTGCACTCAAATTTTTTCAGAATCTTATTCACAGGTTTGTAGGTAACTGTGGTATCTTTAGTGACCATCTTGTAAACTACAATACGATCTGATAGTTGGACCTGCAACAATACACACATTAGAAAATATAATATAACATAAACAATTGTTTACAATGTGAACCATGCTGTTTTGAGTGAGTGTGTACAACTCAAACAAAACTTTGCGTTAAACTATCTATTTTCAGTTATGGTTGGACCGAAATGTGTGTAGTTTATTTCGTATCATTTTGAAGTCTTGGCCTTGGAGTGGGTTATACTTCAAATAACTTTACCTTACTATGGTCGGAAGGTTCAGCAAAACAAAGCACTAAAGGAACAAAGAAAATAGCCATGAATAGTAAATATGTGTGCAAATATTTTGAAAAACTTTTGAAAAACTTCATAAAATTGGCACCCATACAGATGTAATAATCATGGTTATTTTACTTTCTTTGCATATCAAAGAACTGCATACACTATTCTCTAAGTCTTAACTAGGCAACCTGATGAATAAAAAGTCTCTCGAACTACTTGAAAAAATAACCTTACCGCGAGCTTATCTTTATAAACTGATATCTTCTTGACAATATCATTGCACTTGATGGTGATCTTTGATGAGTCATCTTCTTCCAGATCGACATCCATTATATCAGAGTTGAGTCGTTGCACTACCACGTTGGTAAGCAATTGTCGGAAGGCGTAACAGTCTCTGTACAAGCCATGCACAGTGGAGAAGGTTAAACTGTGACATGTTATCGTGCCATCCTGGTGCCCAACAACCTGTTACAAAAGAAAACTATTCAGTGAATTTTTTCATGCGTCATACCTGATTTTTCGTTGATATGCCCATTTAAGTAATAAAAACACTATCTAGGCATATATGCAGGAATTCTTCAAGTTTTCCATCCAAAACCTGTATTCTATATTTTTGTGCAATTTAATTCTTTTTAGTTAAAAAAAGTACCTAAGATTCTTTAAAAATATTGCATTGTTTTGTTGTTTTCAAAATTCCATGTTTGTATATTAACAATAGTAATTTTTAATTGAATTTACACCTTTAAAATTATTCAGGCACTTACCACAACATTGCCATCTGGTTTGCAAGCAATGGACCAAACCCAACCACTGTTGCTGTCGGACACTATACCAAGGAAATGTCCTTCTTTCGAGTACAAGGATGTCTTCCTGTTAGATCCACCAACCACCAAGTACCTTCCTTCATCAAAAAACTGGAGTGCACATGGGTCAAATTCCAGTTTCGTATCTTTGCCAATCTGTAATATAATGATAATAAATTTATATTTATTTTTTTTGAATAGAGTAGATCAGGTTAATTAACACATAAAATAGAAGAGAATTGGAATTAAAACAACAGTACTTTAAAATACCCACTCCATTTGAGCTGAGTATGTTACAGAAACAATCATTTTTTTACTTTGGCGGTTGATACACAGTGCCAAAACATAGCAAGTGAACTAAATAAATATTTAAAAAAAATGATTTAATCTCAAAAGTAAAGTCTGGAGCGTTTTAACTAAATGATAAAATGTGATACAGTTAAATTCTTCTATTTAAAAAAAGGAATCAAATTTTGTTACCTGTTTCCCATTCAAATGGTAAAAGGAAAGGTTTTGTCCCCAATCACAAACAGTAAGAACATCATTGGAGTTATTCCTGCAATATAATTGTTTAGGAATCGGAAATTTCTAAACTTTAAACTTGTTTTACTTGTTCTGGTTCCATAGTACTTTCCAAATAGGGCACAGTGAACCTCCTGGCCGCTCAATCTTTATTTTATCCTCTCCCATCTTGCTTCGTATACTGATAACTCCGTTAAAAAGGCCAAGAGCAAGATATTGACCATCGCTTGTCCAACTGAAAAAACATTTTTTATTTTTTTGTAATCTTAACAAAATGGTTGAAGCGCCAATTTGGTTTTTTATTCAAAACATTCATTTTTAAGCTTTGAAATAGTGTTAAAAGGTGGAAACATAGTATAAAAAAAGTAATGCAAAATGGCAATAAAAAAATAAAATCAAAAGTGAATTTTAAATGAATTAAAGAAATATATCATAAAAAAACAAAACTGCAGTAAAAATCAAAGACGAAATAATTTACAATCCATAATATATGAAAGCTTATAAAACTTAAATCACCTGCAACATGTAATTCTGTTGCTCATCTTATGTTTATTCACAGACTTTTGCTCAGGAGCCCACAAACCTTAATAATAAATTTATTTGTCTTTGCAATTATGGTAGCGACTAGCGAAGATTTAGAAATGTTTTAAACAAAAGGCAGGATATAGCGACAAAACAACAGTTGTCAAAACATGCTTACAGTTAAAAACATATTTGAATTTATTTGAAAGAAAATAATTGTGGTTGCTGTTGATCTATGTTTATATTAAAACAAAGTTGAATTTACACCAAATGTATTGCCATGCTACAACGTTATTAATTTCCTTACCAAAGTCATTTATTGCACATGATGCCAACTGAGGTGTAACAGGGTTGTATGCAAGACACTGGATTGCTTCATTGTGGCTGTTTCAAATTCGAATTTAGTAAACATTAAGCAAACTTGTGAATTTTTATTGGTGTACATAAGTTCAAGTAAAAATCCCCTATTACAATGTCAAATATATTGATAATAATTCTTAAAGAAACACATGTATAATGTAACCCTTTTTTTTCTTTAATAAAGTAACAAATCGTAATATAGTATTCCAAAACCAAAATATGAAAAAAACACTAGTTATGACAGTGGCATAAAATTTAACAAAAACAGAAGGACTGTTCTAATTTTAAAAAAACACATAAATACTAATATGAACATTTCACAACTCTTACGTATATTTCAGTATTCCTGCCAATTTATCTGTCCATATAATGACACACTTATCAGCAGCACCAGAGGCAAATCTTTTACCTGATAAAAACAAATGCGAATGTAACCACTAAATGACAACCATGACAGTACAATATCGCAGTTCCCTTTGGAGGTCTCAGAGATGCAAAAGCGATTTTTTGGGGAGAAAAATTAAAAAGTTAAGAGTTTTGCAGAACTTATTTGTCAAATTTATTGTGAAAACCCTGAATTGTCAATTGTATATTTAGACACCCCAATCTCTTTGGCCCAATTAAAGAAACAAAATTAATTTTTACTGATCCCCAACTTAATACATATTCACTTACCATCTCTAGAGTATCCAAGACAATAAACTGTATCTTTATGAGCTCGTAGAGTTTGTGAATGTGTTCCATCAGAAGGATCATACACCAGTATACGACTACCTGATGCAACGAGTAACTGGCTTCCATCGGGTTTAAATGCAAGATCGTATATGCTGTGAACAAATTACAGATACATATCAGCAGGGTAAAATAGAAACAATATATTGATAGTACTCTGTTAAAGCTGCTGAACATATTGCCTACTTTATTCATGTAATATAAAAAAGGGGCAGAACTCTTTTTGCTATAATGTGCGAAGACCTTATTTAAGTGTCAGTAAACTTCTATACGTTTTGATCAGAATCGGTCCAATTTAACAAAGACATGATGCCCGAAATCTAAAACATGAAATAATTAAGCTTAGAGTATGAAATTTATTTAAAAAAAAAACGTTATTTTGTTATACCATTTCGGGGTCTGTCCTTTGTCCTGGGGCTGGTCCGCCCAAAGTGGCATAGTCCTCATTTTCTTTTGCTATGGATTCCACAGTTGTAAATCTCAATATTTCGTAAAATCAGAGTCTCAAATTGGTGCTCCAAGATGTTTTACTTGAACGAAAATTTTGAGACGCGGAATGTAAATATGCGTTGTTAGTAACGTGCACTCATGCGTGACAACCAATCCAAACAGAAATTTTAAATTTTCAGTGATCTCTATAGACTTTTGTACCTAAGTTTTTTACTTAAAAGCAAATAAATTAAAACATTTAAATTTGAAATGTTACACCGTATCTAAAAAGCGGTAACGCATGATTACTTGGGTGAAGAAATGTGGCTAATTAAACATGCGAAGACGCATTGACGTGTTTTATTTTCAGACGTGCCCATTATTGGCTAGAGGGCGCTAGTTTAATGTTTATAGAAATTCAGGTTTACACGTTTCCTTGTTTGTTTTTGATGTTGTTAGTCTACTGGAAATAGGTCTCTAAATGGAGCATATGCTTAAGGTGTACATTGCGGAAGCACGCAGCAATCTGTTGGATCATAATTATGGTAAAGCCTTTGCATTTTATTTGTTGGTGTTAAAAATAGCCCCACACGTTCGTAAAAATTGCTACGACGAGTTCTCTGCTTCGTGGAGAGAATGGAGCAACGAATTACGAACTCTGGGACGCATCGAAAACTTGTTTACACTATACCAACAAGGCTGTGATGCGTATTTTGACTGTGACATGCTACATTACCATATGGGGTGCCAGTTGCATCGATTGGGTATGAAACTAGAAGCTGTTGGAATGTTCAGGAAAGCTCTAGTTGCAAATAGCTACTGTCAACCTGCAAGGGTAAATCTTGAAAATGCAACAAGAGGACTTGTTGATAGCTGGCATTTCACAATGCTTAATGATAAGGCTAGAAATCAAAGCTTTGAATCTGGCATACAAAGAGCTATGGAGACTTTACCCTGTGATGTGCATGTCTTGGACATTGGAAGTGGAACAGGATTACTTAGCATGATGGCTGCACAACTTAAATCCTGTACAGTTTACGCCTGTGAAATGTCCAAAGCAATGCATACAATATCTGAAGAGTGCATTTCGTTAAACCAGCTGTCTCATCAAATAAAGACCATAAATCAGCACTCTGAACATATTTCAGTCTCTTCTTCAGACTCAAATCGAAGTGGTAATGCCTCCCTACCTCAAAAAGTGGATCTTGTCATTTCTGAAACACTCGACGCTGGTGTCTTTGGTGAAGGTGTGGTTGATACTTTAAACCATGCATGGAAGCATTTATTAAAGGCGAAATCGCAGGGGGGAAAAGTTCTTCCAAATTCAGTGACTTTGTTTTGCTGTGTGATTGAATCTGAAGCTATAAGAAGAAAGCATTGTTTAATGAATAAGCATGAAAAATTTCAAAATGTTACCATATCAAGTTGTGTAGGTAACCAGTTTAAAAGTAATTCTGGAAATTTAACTTTCGTACCAACAGTAACCCAAGAGCCATACACTTCTGAAACCATAAAGAATATACCACACAAAGTGCTAACTAATCCAGAGACTCTTTTCAAAGTTGATTTCAATAATCCCGATCTTCTGGATAAAATTGCAACTGGAAATCACGAAAATATTACCATTGATTTGCCTGTAGTTAAGAATGGGACTCCGGATGCTGTAGTCATGTGGTTTGACCTTAAAGTAACTGATGGCTATCACATTATTACTGATATTGAAAGCCAGCACTGTTGGGAGCAAGCTGTTTATCCTGTTCAATGCTTTTCACAAAACAATGAGACCCTTAAACAGTTCATTGACGAAAGCTCCACTATACGACTAACTTTTAAAGTTGAAACGGATTGTCTTCGGTTGATGGTTGTTGAAAGTTTAGATAAAGACGGCACCAAGCAAGATGTCATTTCTCAGTTTTCTTCTGTTACTCTTACAGATTTTCAAGCGCATGTTCTTGTACCAGAAGTCCAAATGTTGCGTTTAAATGACTGCGTATACTCAGAGTTGTACTGTAAGTCTGTACTTTCTTTTGAGTATACGAGTTTACACGTGCTGGACGTTTCACATGGATTTAGCCTTAGAATGGTAAAGCTGGCAAACAATACAGGTAGTATCTCGAAACTGTCAAAGTATTGTTACTCGGAAAAAGAGTTAAAAGCTTTCCAATCTGTGTTTGACTTTTGCACTGGAACAACAAAAGTTGAATGCTTTCTAGAGCTTCCCGAACCCAGTCCTAAATACGAAGTCGTTATTTCTGACATTGTAGAGCCAAGTGGGTTATTTGTACCAAATATGCTTCGAAATTTTGCGAAATTTAAAGACTGTCTTCTACCAGGAGGGAAATTCATCCCAAACAAAGTGACTGTTGTCGCTCAATTAATACATTCCGATGAAATTTTATCAAAATGTATGTTGGTTAGTGATGAAAATACACTTGGATTTAAAATTGCAGCCACAGTGAATGATTTTAAAGTAACAACACATAGTGATCTGGACATGCAGACAGTGCAGTATATTGGACTTACACCACCAAAAGACACGCTAACTATAAACTTCAATGATCCAGCTTTAGATGGATTAGACTTCAAAAAAACAGCAGTCTTTCAGGTCACAAAGAAACAGACTTTACATGCTGTGTTATTCTGGTTTAAAATTAACCTTTATGATGATGTAATTATTAACACAATTGACAATGACAATCACTGGTTACAAGCTGCGTATGTTCTACCAAATTCACAGCAGTTAAACTTAACCATCGGTGATGAAGTTGTATTAAACACAACGCTTCATAACGATTCTTTACTATTTTCAGCTTCAAAATATGGAAGCTAGTTATATTGATGTATAGGCCTACTGTTTTAAATCCAATTAAGCCATTGTGTATTTATAATCATGAGTTTTTTGATTGACTTATACTTTTTAACCTATACTGCTTTGACTTACTGGTTCACTCATATATGATATCAGCAGAAAATTGCTTTTGTATTTCTATCTAAATATTCCTTTTTTCCAAACATCAAGTCGAGTTTTATACATTAAGTTATAAAATAACTGCATAAGCACAATGGCTACTGAAGAAGCTCTTATTCCGATTGATATTCAATGCAACAAACTAGTGGATTGGTTGGTTGACAGAAGACATTGTAACATTAAGTGGCAAATGGCTGCAGAGGTAAACTTTTGTCTGCTTTTTAAAATTAAAGAGGCCATCACCCATGATTCGGCCAGAAAGAGTTTACAGGGGTTGGGTAACACAGCTGCAACTCTATTGAAATGGTATAAAAACTTGGAAAAGTTTACCCTTTTACCTGTACTTTCCCTTCTTTTATATTTTTAAGAGGGTTACAACCACCGCACAAACCACCTAACGTCCTGACCCTCTTGAATGCTCTGGCCCCTATTAGCGTTTTTTTATAAACACTGTAAGGGAATTCTAAATTTAATTGGATTTAAAACTAAAAAGCAAAATTTTGGAATTTTTTTTAAAGGTCTGTTGTCTGCTACAACTCTTACATTGTAACTAAATGCAATTGTATGCATTTAGTTTTAAATTTAGATATTAATCTAGGTTGTCAAGGAAAAAATATCCAATGCTCTTCAAGACATGCCCAATACAGAAGAAATGCAAAAACTTCTTAAAGGTTCATGCTTTCATTACTTTAAGTGCGTGAAGATTGTCAGTGTTTTAAAAGACACGGAAAAAGAGAGCAAGAATATTTTCGGAATGTATTCTTCTAAACGAATGAAGGTATTTATGAAATATATATATAATCGAACGATTTAACATTGCGCTACTCTGCTGTTGGTTAAACAGCTTACCACCTAATAATTCTTTTAAAATTGAAAAACTTAAAATATAAACACCCAATTAGCTTTGTACATTACTTACAATAATATTCCCTTTTTTATGCCACAGAATCATTTTTTTTCTAACTATTATCCTTTGTGTACCGTATGTCAAATTATTTTTTTGTTCAACTGGCATGTAAGTATGAAACAATCACTTCATATGGGTAGTACGAATCAATAATACATTATTGCACTTATTTCTTATGTTGTAGAATACTCTACAGTTTTATGTTTTTACAATATCCCCTTAACTTTTTTTTTCAGGATTGGCAAGAAATTGTTAAATTATATGAGAAAGAAAATCTTCACCTTGCTGAGTTATCAAGCCGATTATTGCGCAATCTAAATTATGAAATTCCTGCAATTAAAAGACAAAAAGCAAAATGCCATCAAATACAAGAGGTTTGGAAGTATATTTTTCAATTTTTTGTTTAAATAAACAACAACTGTTATACTGGATAATAATTAAACTGTTGCTGTAATTCCAATTATTTTCATAAGTTTTCTAATTTTAGGAAAGCCGAAAAAAAATTCAAGATTGTGTTCGAAACACTCAAGAAGTGAAGAGACATTACTCTGAAGAATGTAAGAAGGTCGGAATTGTTGGGAAAAATGTCCAACGCGAACTGCTGGAGTTGGTAAGAGATTTACCGAAAGAATTTGATGATATCGCTGCTCAGTGTAAAGACCTCTATCCAGTGTTGGAATATTACATTGCATTTGTGGAGTTTTCACTTGGAAGGTAGGTGGTCTGTTGAATATGTTTGGTTTTGTCCTTCTTTGTTTTAACAGTAACAGGTTCTTTCTTTATAAAATACATCTAACTTCATGAGTAAACAAATTCAATCGGTTTCATATAAAATCTTAATCTCACTTTGTAACCAGAGGGTAGTAGGCCCCATTGTGACATTGTCTGCCTGTATTTACTGTAAACTCAACTGTAATTCCTCTTAATCAGTGATTACTAAAAAGTTGTGCAAATTGAAACAACCGTCACCCACAAAGTTGCAGATTCTTAAGTGAGCGTGAGGTGCATAAAGTACACAACCATTCCAAATTTCACTTTACTTTCAGCAATTCATTTTCGGACGAGATTCTGCTTTTGTTACGTCACTTAAGCACGCTTGGTAACACAACAGTGTACCAGTGGAGAACCGGGAATCTCCCTGATAAGATACTGAAAGAAGATAGTTTGAAAGATAAGAATATCAAGGAAGAAGAAAGTGAGGAGGTAAACAAAGCTTTATAATATAATCATAACTTTTATTTGTCTCTTCAATTCTGGTAGCAAAGATTGATACATTTTTAAAACAAAAAGACATGATATTTTTTACTCGACTTTTTCACATTTTGCTTATTTTAAATTTTAGATTGACTGGGGCATCTCATTTGATCCTGATCCCGTTGAAGATGCTGTGATTGATTTTGATGTGAGCACTGAAGATCTTGGTATCGTGCTGGAGACAACAGGATGCGGGAAGGAACAAGATAACGGGTTTGAAATACTCAACAAAGATGATATGCAGAGCTGGGACATTGAAGAAGTAAGAGAGATGTCGAACTAAGCAATCTGCTTGCTTGTTGCTTACCTTGTTTCACTGTTTGTGTTTATTAGGCCATTGTTGCTGAAGCATTCATATGTTACACTTGTTGTTAAAAATAGCTCACTATTTTTTCAGCACTAAGAATGTGTGTTTTTATTGGCATTGGGTATATATTAATTTGTGTTGTACTCTTAAAGAATGTGACGATATCTTGAAAAGATAATATGTGTATGTTTTGATTATTCACAGGTAAGCGTTGCTGAGGTGCCCAATGGCAGTAAACTCGATTCAACTGAAAAAGTGGCAACCGGAGATGACGCATTATCTGTTCTTGAGTTTGTAAAGACAAGGAATCAATTTGTGAATGAACTTCTTGAGGTTATATGACGATTATGTTGAAAGAATCTGTTTTAATATATTTACTTTTTGTGACTGAATGAACATCATGCAGCACCAAAACGACAGTCATTTAAAAACATGGAAATTTATATGCTAAAAGCGTGGGTTTTAAATCCAACATATACCATGTATCCAATTAATTAACTAAAAAAAATAAAGTGTAAATTTTTTAGTTTCTGTTTTCAGTTAACTGGATTTCTTTCGCAACGACTAGCTGAGACTCATTGTGAATCTGATGTCCTGTCAATCAACCAGTTTCAGGAGGCTCCACCCATTTTACAGCTAACATCTTCATGCGAGCTAGAGAGCATGTTGGTACAAGTGACATCTGTATATAACAGTCTCACTTCAAACAGGATGACACAGCTGTGTAGGATTTTAGATTCCCCAAAGTAAGTGATGTATGGATACACCTCATGCTCATTGTCGTTATTTATGAATCTACTTATTTCATTATATTATATGCTAATAATTCACTTGTTTGTTACAGATTCGTGGAAAGAGTGGCAGACACATTAAGTAGACGCTTGGCACTAACAAAAAAATATGAAAACCAAGTATCCGTGCATGAGGTTAGCAGCCATGAAGCTACAACGGAACTTAATTTGCTTCATCCAAAGTTAGCCCTGCTAGTTGATGAATGTAAAGAATGGAAACAGCTGGTAAGTTATACTGGTTGTTTCAAAATTTACTAATTAGTTGTAATTTTTTTTTTTTGCAATATTTATTTAATTTTTTAGTGTAGCTGCGATAGTGTAGTAATTAGATGTTGAAATTTTTGCTTCGTTAGCCATTTTGTGATATTTTATTTTCAATTTTTAAACAATATTTTAATTAGTGTTTAAGAGTTCTTTTGTAAACCGACTTTAACAAAATAAGAAATTGTTGTTTTTTATTGATGTCACAAAGTGAGGACACTAACTGAAAATGTTTTTGTTATCAGGTTGAAAAGGAAATATCAAAACGATACAAGGACAGACCTGTTCATTTAATGGGCGCAATTAACTTGTTATAAGGCCTTGAATACTGCAGTGTATTTGCACAAATTTAAACTTTGAATTACATTTGACCATTATTCATGTTTCAATAATATGATTAAAAACTTAATATTTTGTTCCATGTAAAGCAGTGATAAAACCCACAACCTAGCGCATTTAACCCACAACCTAGCGCATTTAAATAAAATTCCGCTCTGCCAGATGTTTTTAGGTAATATTTCATTACCCCAAATCCTCTAAGGCTACATTTTTGTGCAACTGTTTCTACCTTGTATCGAAAACAAATTGTCCAGCTTTAGTGGTTTAAGACGCATCTAAATAATGTGTGCACGATTTGTATTTTATGCAAGTTCTTGGTTTTATGTGTTAGGAAATCGATTTGCGACTTAATGTTTTAGGTGCAATATGTTTGTTTGTTTTGCAAGATGTGTTTGGTAATGGAAACAGAATATATTAAAGACCATAAACCCTTTCGTGGTGGTAGTGTACTATAAAGATTTAGTGTTACGGTATACAGCATACATGTAAATTTACTCATCATAGATTAATAGTTATTAGTTGTAGTATGGCAGCGTTAAAAACACAAGGCAGCCATTTTATTATCGAATATAAACCCTTAAATAACTGCGTGTGCTGAAGCTTTGTTAAACCGCCTAGATCAACTCAGCTGTCTTTGGTTGTGAAAGACCTTAGAATGTACCGACATGGTGCATTCATAATACAAGCTGTGTGCTCTCTGTGCCGACTCCTTAACGTGTGCTAGGAGTGTCTAATTCGTCGCTAAACAGGCGAAGTTATTGTTCTTAAAAACAACACCAGACCGATCTCAATTGCTGTCATAACGACATTTCATCCCGTTGTATAATCAGTTCTATTAATGCGACCAGCTCCTAATGTATTTCCATTGAATAGCGCGGTACCGTTACATGTTTTGATGTAAATTCCGATGATTCTAAGAGACAATAACGTGAGCCTGGCCTAAAACGATATCTCCTCCACACCAGCTTGCAGCTCTTTGAATGACAGACGGAACTTTATTTTGTGATTTTAAAAGTGGGTGCGTCAAAATATGTTGTTTTGATTTGGAATCATTATAAATCTATTGTAAATGGCGCTTCTTCGGAGTGAATGATCAAAACACGGCGTCTTTATAAAAGTAATATAATTTTATTTGACTGGTTTTGTGCATTTGAGCGCGGGCAGAAAGTAGAAATGACTCCCCAGTTCGATAATTCAATTTTCAGATGAAATTTTTATTTTCAGATTGAAAATTATTTACACGTCACATTCCAAATTGTTGGTAATTGTGATACGATACTAAATGAATGAGTCATTGCCACGTTGTTTTGCAATTGTGCATTTTAATGGAGTTTTAGCAGTTTTAGAAAGAAATATAGTATAGCGTACGGAATTGTTTTTAACTTGGTAAAATAAGTGTTTATTTAACTCAGTTTCGTTTACAGCAGAATAATTTATGGGATGTATCGTAAAATTGGGATCGCTGAGTCAATTAGTATTAGAAAATATGTTATTGCATTTCGTCGTCGTCGTTTTACAAAACGGCATTTAAATACAGACTTTTTACGAGCTGTTGTACTATAAACGGTTGGTTTTCTAATTTGTACAGTAAATCGTTTTTTTTTTTTTAATAATATGCTGTAGCTGTACATTATATTCGTTTGAGCCTATAGGTATTTGTCACGTTCAAAGCGAGGTCGCAAATTTTCGTTGCAAACGCTGTCCTTATGAGTGGCATTGGTTAAGAACAACTCCACTTCGACCTGTAATAACATATCCAGGTTCCTTAGTACCTAGACTGTAGTTTTAACAGGCACTTAACAAGTGAGCTACACTAAACCTACGATACTGGTAGCTTCTCGCCGCAACGGAAGAGCCTAATCGCTCCAAAACTCACAAGTAAGCTCCGCTCTCAGGATCTCTCACGAGAAGTGGATTTTGGTTGTTTCATAATATTTTGTCGTGTTTTTATTACCGCTTGTTTAACGGAGCCGAAATTCGAATACAGCGTGTTGGCTGTGTGGATTTTACAGGACCAACTGGTTTTCTCGGCTTCAAATAATGTTTAGATTGTTCCTCGAGTGCCGTTTCGCGCAGATATTACATCACATGTGTGCTAGCAGACTTGGTACTTATCAAAACAGAGCCTGGACTTTTAAAATTGAACACAAAATTCCGTTACAGCAAAATTTCGTGGACTCTTAGTTTCTATTAATGCCCGCAAAGCAATCATCGGTCTCGTTTGTACAAACTATATAGACATAGACTATATAGGCCTACAAGTTGCGGCAATGTCGAGGGTTTGTCTGTAATTACAATTACCAAAGTTGATTTAGATTATGACTATTAGACAAGAAGTTTCAATAGGACGTTCAGCAAAAAGGGCGTTGCAGACTTTGACAAAAGTATTAATCTAAATCTATTTTATTTGATCGGTTTAGCTGTTGCTATAGCCTCTAAAATTATTATTCTATTTTATTTGTTTACCACTAGAAGCGAAATAGCATTGTTTTAAAATGGTAGATACGAATCTACAATTGCCGAATAACAAAAACACGCCGTCTGGTAGTAGCCCGCCATATTGGAATATTACAACAAAGCCGCACAAAATATGGCGGCCGATCGACCCTGACGACCCCGCAAGACCACCCAACTATTTTCCGATGTTTAGCGGCTACCCTTACAATTCTGCATATGCCAGTAATCACCAACAGTGCCTGGAAAAACTTTTTGCTGAAAATTATTTGCTACACAGCCAACGAGTTAAAGACATTTATGCAGCAAACACATCAAGAACTGCATTTCAGACGCGGCAGTTTGATCACACAAGTATGCAAAATGCCGACAGCTCTGCGCAGAGATTACAAACACCAGGTAAGCAAAGTAAAAGTCTGTATACATACGATTATTGTACGTATTGCTAGCCTTTATCACACCAGCATTTATACAAATGAAAATGTAATCGTTCTTTGCTCTAATTTTTTTTTTTTTTTTCTTAAATATAACTGACGTGAGCCTATTAAATAAAAGAATGGAATTTACTTATTCGTCCTCGAGTGGCGAAGCAACGATAGTCGTTATAACACACGTTTTCCGTTTCACACATTGCGTGCCCGCTTACGAGTTACCACATATGTAACTTTGTTGGTAATTAGCTGACTATTATGCAACGTTTTAGTAATTTAAAACGATTTTGCAGAGTCTCCGGAAATGAATAAACCAGATGAAACAGCATCTAGATCGGTTCAGAGTAGTCCTGCAAACTGCCTCTCCCCACGAACCGAAAATATAGATATCTTGAAAACTAAGAAACGTACGACACGGAAGCGGACGCGAGCCGCTTTTACACAAGCGCAAGTTAGCGCTTTGGAGCAGCGATTTATTCAACAAAAATATTTGACCGGCAATGAAAGAACAGAATTCGCACACGCGTTGCAGCTGACCGAGACACAGATTAAAATATGGTTCCAAAACAGGTCAGTACAAATTTAATTTATACTAAAAGTACTGCAATAGGTTGTCAGTTTTGTCATTATAAAAAATTATGGACCTTAATGAGTTATCTATATTGTCAGTCATGTATACATTACAAAAAAAGTCAAACCTTACAAAATTAATCATATACGCCCACAGTGTAATAGCAACGACAAGCCTTGAATCCAGTACCTCTTGGGTTACAGGTATCCGCGCTAACCAACTGTGCCATGTCGGATAACATGTGATAACACGTAACCGGACGCGACGTGCTAATAAAACAGAACACCCGTTTTATAACGATTATGGTTGCTCCGCCACGTGAGGATAAATAAGTTACATCATTAATTTAATTCTACGTTTGTTATCAGGAGATACAAAACAAAACGTCGTCTCAGACTGGCATCTGAAATGTGGGCAGCCGCGGCACAGCAAGCACAACGCGCTGCTTTCGCGCTTGGTGTTCCTACAGGGATGTGTTATCCCAACCTCATACCTGCTTATTGTGGTAAGAATGCTAAACACAAAATTGTTATAGTACTGTGTGA